>NW_017100463.1:11755-22806 GCF_001263275.1 Habropoda laboriosa | reverse complement strand
CAAATATAACGTCGGCTAGGTGATAGTAGTTCTTCGCGATTTTCACGTAACGTATCGGTACGATACTCGTACTCTAAATAGAGTATGAGTCTGCTATGCATTCTGAACGTCGGCGTCGAATTTTCGAAATACGATGTTTGGCGAAAATACAGATAATTAAATCCTTCGACTTAAGAATAATTCCTTGAGCTAAGCGAATACAACGAAATCTTACAATTTGTCTTTCCCGAATATAAAGGTGTGTCTGCTTCTTCAATATCTCTCACGGTTGCCGTGATACAGTTAAACGAAGCAAATATTCACCTATACTGTCGGCTAGCCGATAGTAGTTCTTCGCGACTTTCACATAACATACTGCGGCGATAATGGTACTCCGAATGGTGTTTGATTCCGCTATGCATTCTGGACGTGGCGTCGAATTTTCGAACTACGATGGTGGAGGAAAATACAGAGAAATAAATATTTCAACTTTAAAAATATTCCCTACTAATAAATGTTTCCTTCGAAATCTTACCATTTTTTGATACCGAATAAAAAGGTGTGATTGTTTCTTCAATATCTCACACGGTTGCCCTGTTACTGTTAAACGAAGGGAATATACACATAAAACGTCGGCTAGGCGATAGTAGTTCTTCGCAACATTAACATAACTTAATGCGGCTATATACGTACTCTAATGGTGTTTGAATCCGCTATGCATTCTGGACGTGGCGTCGAATTTTCGAACTACGCTGGTGGGGGAAAATACAGATAATTAAATATTTCGACGTTAATAATAATTCCTAAAGCTAAATGTGACAAAGAAATCTTACCATTTTTTGATGCCGAATATATGGTTGTGCTTTGTTATTCAGAGCTCAAACGGTTCCGGTCTTACTGTTAAACGAAGCGAATATGCACATATTACGTCGCACATGGTTAAAGGATTACTTCGCGTCCTTCAGATATCATACTGGGACGATTCACGTCCTCTAAATGGTGCACTGTTCTGCTATGCAATCTGGACGCCGGCATCGAATTTTCTATCTACGTTGGTTAGGGCAAATACAGATAACTAAATATTTCGACGATAAAAGTAATTCCTAAATCTAAATGTGACCAAAGAAGTCTTACCTTTTTTTTTTGGTACCGAATACCAGGTTTGGGTTTGTTATTTCAATAGCTCACACGATTGCCGTGTTACTGTTAAACGAAGCGAATATACACCTATTCCGTCGCGCTTGGAGATAGTATTTCCTCGGGATTTGTACGTAACGTACCGGTACGATTTGGGCTCTCGAAATGTAGTAAGATTCTGCTATGCCTTCTGGAATCCGCCGTCGAATTTTCGAACTACGATGTGGGGGAAAATACAGATAATTAAATATTTCGACGTTAAAAATAATTTCTAAAACTAAATGTGACCAACGGAATGTTACCATTTTTTGGTACCGAATACGAATTTCTGGTTTGTTTTTTCAATAGCTCAAACGATTCCCGTGTTACTGTTAAATGAAGGGAATATACACCTATAACGTCGGCCAGGCGATAGTAGTTATGCATTCTGGACTTCGGAGCCGAATTTTCGAACTACGATGGTAGGGTCAAATACAGATAACTAAATATTTCGTCTTTAAAAATATTCCCTACAAACAACTGTTCCCAAAGAAATCTTACCGTTTTTTGGTACCGAATACAAAGGTGTGCTATGTTATTCAATCCTCAAACGGCGCCGATGTTACTGTTAAACGAAGCGAATATACACATATTACGTCGCGCTTGGAGATAGTATTTCTTCGCGATTTTCACAAAACGTCCTGGTACGATTCTCGTCCTCTAAATGGAGTACGATTCTGCTAAGCATTCTGGACATCGGCGTCGAATTTTCGAACTACGATGTGGGGCAAATACAGATAATTAAATATATCAACTTTAAAAATAATTCCTACAACTGAATATTCCCAACGAAATCTTACCCTCGTTTGGTACCGAATACAAAGGTGTACCTAGTTCTTAAACATCTCACACGGTTGCCGTGTTACTGTTAAACGAAGCGAATATTCACCTAAAACGTCGGCTAGGCAATAGTAGTTCTTCGCGACCTTCGCATATCATACTGTGGCGATTCTCGTACTCTAAATGGAGTACGATTCTACTATGCATTCTGGACATCGGCGTCTAATTCTCTCTCTACGATGGTGGGTGCAAATACAGATAACTAAATATTTCGACTTTATAAATAATTCCATCAGATAAATGTACACAAAAAATCTTACAATTTTTCGACCCCAAATATGTAGGTGTGGTTTGTTATTCAGAGATCAAACGGTTCCCGCGGTACTGTTAAACGAAGCGAATATACACATATTACGTCACGCTTGGACATAGTATTTATTCGCGATATGCACGAAACGTACTGGTACCATTCTCGTCCTCAAAATGGCGTACGATTCTGCTATGCATTCTGGACATCGGCGTCTAATTCTCTCTCTACGATGGTGGGAGCAAATACAGATAATTATATATTTCGACGTTACTAATAATTCCTAACACTAAATGTGACCATCGAAATCTTACCATTTTTTGGTACCGAATACAAAGGTGTGCTTTCTTATACAAACCTCAAACGGTGCCGATGTTACTGTTAAACGATGCGAATATATACATATAACGTCGCACACAGTTATAGTAGTTCTTCGCGACCTTACCATATTATACGGTGACAATTCTCGTCCTCCAAATGCCGTACGGTTTTGTCATGCATTCTGGACACCGGCGTCGAATTTTCGAACTAAGATGAGGGGGAAAACTAAAATAATTAAATATTTCGCAGTTAGATATAATTCCTTCAGCTAAATGTATCCAATGAAATGTTACCTTTTTTTGGTACCGAATACAAAGGTGTGGTCTGTTTCTTCAATAGTTCACACAGTACCCGTGTTACTGTTATACGAAGCGAATATACAAATATAACGTCGGCTAGGTGATAGTAGTCCTTCGCGACTTGCGCGTAACGTACCGGGACGATACACGTACTCTAAAAGGAGTACGATTCTGCTATGCATTTGGTCATCGGGGTCGAGTTTTCTCTCTACGATGGTGGGGGCAAATACAGATAACTAAATAATCCTTCTTTAAAAGTAATTCCTGCAACTAAATGTGACCAACGAAATCTTACCTTTTCTTGATACCGAATACAAAGAGGTGCTTTGTTTTTTCAATAGCTCAAACGTTGCCCTGTTACTGTTAACCGAAGCGAATATACACATATGTCATCGTGCTTGGAGATACTATTCCTTCTCGATTTTCACGCAACGTACCGGTACGTTATTCGTACTCTAAATGGAGTACGATTCTGCTATGCATTCTGAACTACGGCGTCGAATTCTCTCTGTACGATGCTGGGGGCAAATACAGATTAGGAAATATTTCGACTTCAAAAATAATTCCTTTAGCTAAATGTATACCATAAATCTTACAATTTTTCCACCCCGAATATAAAGGTGTGCTCTGTTATTCAAGACTCAAACGGTTCCGGTGTACTGTTAAACGAAGCGAACAGACACCTATAATGTCGGCTGTGCGGTAGTAGTTCTTCGCGACTTTCACATTACATACTGCGGCGATATTCATACTCTAAATGGCGAACGATTCTGCTATGCATTCTGGACGTCCGCATTGAAGTTTCGAACTACGTTGGTGTGGGAAAATACAGAGAGTTAAATATTTCGACTTTAAAAATATTTCCTCTAAATAATTATTCCCAAAGATACCTTACCTTTTTTTGGTGCCGAATACAAAGTTGTGGTTTGTTTTTTCAATAGCTCAAACGGTTCCCGTGTTACAGTTAAACGAAGCTAATATACACTTATAACGTCGCGCTTGGAGATCGTATTACTTCGCGATTATCACGTCACGTACCGGTACGATACTCGTAGTATAATCGGAGTACGATTCTGCTATGCATTCTGGACATCGGCGCAGAATTTTGGAACTACGATGTGGGGGAAAATACAGATAATTAAATATTTCGACTTTAAATATAATTCCTTCAGCTAAATGTATCCAACGAAATCTTATCTTTTTTTGGTTCCGACTACAAAGGTGTGTTCTGTTTTTTCAATAGATGAAAAGGTCCCGTTTTACTGTTACACAAAACGAATATACACCTATAACGTCGCTCTTGGAGATAGTATTTCTTCGTGATTTTCACGTAACATACCGGTACGATACATGTACTCGAAACGGAGTACGAATCTGCTATGCATTCTGGACATCGGGGCCGAATTTTCGGACTACGATGTGGGGGAAAATACAGATAATTAAATGTTTCGTCGTTAGAAATATTTCCAACAAATAAATGTCCCCAACGAAATCTTACAATTTCTTGATCCCGAATATAAAGGTGTGCTTTGTTCTTCAATATATCACACGGTTTCACTGTTACAGTTAAACGAAGGGAATATACAACTATAACATCGGCTGGGCGATAGTAGTTCTTCATGACTTGCACATAACATTCTGCGGCAATTGTCGTACTCTAAACGGCGTACGGTTCTGCAGTGCATTCTGGAGGGCGGCGTCGAATATAAGAACTTCGATGGTGTGGGCAAATACATATAATTAAATATTTCGACGTTAAAAGTAATTCCTAAAACTTAATGTGACCAACGAAACCTTACCTTTTTTTGGTTCCGAATACAAAGTTGTGGTTTGTTTTTTCAATATCTCAATCGGTTCTCATGTTGCTGTTAAGCAAAGCGAATATACAAATATAACGCGTCTCGGTAATAGTGACTTTCACATAACATACTGCGGCGATATTCGAACTTTAAATGGTGCTTGATTCTGCTGTGCATTCTGGACGTCGGCGTCAAAATTTCGAACTACGATGGTGGCGGTAAACACAGATAAGTAAATCTTGCGACGTTAAAAATAATTCCTAAAACTAAATGTGACCAACGAAATCTTACCTTTTTTTTGTACCGAATACGAAGGTGTGGTTTTTCATTTCAATAGCGCACACGGTTTCCGTGTTTCTGTTAAACGAAGCGAATATTCAACTATAATGTCGGCGAGGCGATAGTAGTTCTTCGTGACTCTCACGTAACATACGTCGGCATTTCTCGTACTCTAAATGGAGTACGATTCTGCTATGCATTCTGGACATCGCCGTCGAATTTATGTACTACGATGGTAGTGGCAAATGCAGATAACTATATATTTCGACTTTAGAAATAATTCCCAATACTAAATGTGACCAATGGAATCTTACCATTTTTATTACCGAATACAAATGTGTGCTTTGTTATTCAAAGCTCAAACGGTTCCACAGATAATTAAATATTTCGACTTTAAGAATAATTCCTAAATCTAAATGTGGCCAACGAAAGCTTATCCTTTTTTGGTACCGAATACAAAGTTTGGGTTTGTTATTTCAGTAGCTCACACGGTTGCCGTGTTACCGTTAAACGAAGCGAATATGCACATATATCGTCGCACATGGTTATAGTAGTTCTGCGGGACCTGCGCAAATCATACAGGGACGAATTTCTTCCTCTAAATGGCCTACGGTTCTGCTATGCATATTGGACGCCGTTCTACTATGCATTGCGGACATCGGCGTCGAATTTCCGAAATCCGATGGTGGAGGCAAATACAGATAACTAAATATTTCGACGATAAAAGTAATTCCTAAATCTAAATGTGGCCAACGAAAGCTTATCCTTTTTTGGTACCGAATACAAAGTTTGGGTTTGTTATTTCAGTAGCTCACACGGTTGCCGTGTTACCGTTAAACGAAGCGAATATGCACATATATCGTCGCACATGGTTATAGTAGTTCTGCGGGACCTGCGCAAATCATACAGGGACGAATTTCTTCCTCTAAATGGCCTACGGTTCTGCTATGCATATTGGACGCCGTTCTACTATGCATTGCGGACATCGGCGTCGAATTTCCGAAATCCGATGGTGGAGGCAAATACAGATAACTAAATATTTCGACGATAAAAGTAATTCCTAAATCTAAATGTGGCCAACGAAAGCTTATCCTTTTTTGGTACCGAATACAAAGTTTGGGTTTGTTATTTCAGTAGCTCACACGGTTGCCGTGTTACCGTTAAACGAAGCGAATATGCACATATATCGTCGCACATGGTTATAGTAGTTCTGCGGGACCTGCGCAAATCATACAGGGACGAATTTCTTCCTCTAAATGGCCTACGGTTCTGCTATGCATATTGGACGCCGTTCTACTATGCATTGCGGACATCGGCGTCGAATTTCCGAAATCCGATGGTGGAGGCAAATACAGATAACTAAATATTTCGACGATAAAAGTAATTCCTAAATCTAAATGTGGCCAACGAAAGCTTATCCTTTTTTGGTACCGAATACAAAGTTTGGGTTTGTTATTTCAGTAGCTCACACGGTTGCCGTGTTACCGTTAAACGAAGCGAATATGCACATATATCGTCGCACATGGTTATAGTAGTTCTGCGGGACCTGCGCAAATCATACAGGGACGAATTTCTTCCTCTAAATGGCCTACGGTTCTGCTATGCATATTGGACGCCGTTCTACTATGCATTGCGGACATCGGCGTCGAATTTCCGAAATCCGATGGTGGAGGCAAATACAGATAACTAAATATTTCGACGATAAAAGTAATTCCTAAATCTAAATGTGGCCAACGAAAGCTTATCCTTTTTTGGTACCGAATACAAAGTTTGGGTTTGTTATTTCAGTAGCTCACACGGTTGCCGTGTTACCGTTAAACGAAGCGAATATGCACATATATCGTCGCACATGGTTATAGTAGTTCTGCGGGACCTGCGCAAATCATACAGGGACGAATTTCTTCCTCTAAATGGCCTACGGTTCTGCTATGCATATTGGACGCCGTTCTACTATGCATTGCGGACATCGGCGTCGAATTTCCGAAATCCGATGGTGGAGGCAAATACAGATAACTAAATATTTCGACGATAAAAGTAATTCCTAAATCTAAATGTGGCCAACGAAAGCTTATCCTTTTTTGGTACCGAATACAAAGTTTGGGTTTGTTATTTCAGTAGCTCACACGGTTGCCGTGTTACCGTTAAACGAAGCGAATATGCACATATATCGTCGCACATGGTTATAGTAGTTCTGCGGGACCTGCGCAAATCATACAGGGACGAATTTCTTCCTCTAAATGGCCTACGGTTCTGCTATGCATATTGGACGCCGTTCTACTATGCATTGCGGACATCGGCGTCGAATTTCCGAAATCCGATGGTGGAGGCAAATACAGATAACTAAATATTTCGACGATAAAAGTAATTCCTAAATCTAAATGTGGCCAACGAAAGCTTATCCTTTTTTGGTACCGAATACAAAGTTTGGGTTTGTTATTTCAGTAGCTCACACGGTTGCCCTGTTACTGTTAAACGAAGCGAATATACACATATAACATCGCACTTTGTTATAGTTGTTCTGCGCGTCCTTCACAAATCATACCGTGGCGATTCTCTTCCTCTAAATGGCGTACGGTGCTGGTATGCATTCTGTACGCCGGCGTCGAATATAAGAACTACAATGTGGGGGCAAATACAGTTGATAAAATATTTCGTCGTTAGAAATAATTCCAACAAATAAATGTCGCCAACGAAATCTTACCTTTTTTTGGTACCGAATACAATGGTGTGGTTTGTTTTTTCAACAGCTCACACTGTTGCCGTGTAACTTTTAAACGAAGCGAGTATACACCTACAACGTCGGCTAGGCGATAGTATTTCTTCGCTATTTTCCCGTAACGCACAGGTATGATTCTCGTACTCTAAATGGAGTACATTTCTGCTGTGCATTCCAGACATCGGCGTCGAATATTCCCTCTACGATGGTGGGGGCAAATACAGTTAACTGATAAAGTCGCGCTTGGAGATATTAGTCCTTCGCCACTTTCACACAACATACTGCGGCGATATTCGTACTCTAAAGGGTGTTTTATTCTGCTATTCATTCTGGACGTCGGCGTCAAATTTTCGGGAATACGATGTGGGGAAAATACATGGAATTAAATATTTCGTCGTTAGAAATGAATCCAATAAATAAAAGTTCCCAACGAAACCTTACCTATTTTTGGTACCGAATACAAAGGTATGGTTTATTTTTTCATTATCTCACACGGCTGCGTGTTACTGGTAAACGAAGCGTATTTACACCTATAACGTCGCGCTTGGAGATAGCATTTCTTCGCGACTTTCACGTAACGTACCGGTACGTTACTCGTATTCTAAATGGAGTACATTTATGCTCTATATTCTGGACATATGAGATGAATTTTCGAACGACGATTGTGGGGGCAAATACAGATAATTAAATATTACGACTTTATAAATATTCCCTACAAATAATTGTTCCCAACGAAATCTTATCTTTTTTTGATACCGAATACGAAGGTGTGGTTATTTTTTCAATATCCCAAGAGGTTCCCATGTCACTGTTAAACGAAGCGAATATACATACATTACGTCGCACATGGTTATAATAGATCTTCGCGACCTTCGCGCATCATACTGGGACGATTCTCGTCCTCTAAATGGCGTACGGTTCTGCTATGCATATTGGACGCCGGCGTCGAATATTCGAACTACCATGTTGGGGGCAGATACAGATAATTCAATATTTCGCCATTAAATATAATTTCTTCAGCTAAATTTATCCAACGAAACCTTACCTTTTTTTGGTTCCGAATAAATAGTTTGGGTTAGATATTTCAATTGCTTATCGGTTGCCGTCTCACTGCTAAACGATGCGAATATACACCTATAACGTCGGCTAGGCGATAGTAGTTCTTCGCGACTTTCACATAACATACGGCGGCAACTCTCGTACTCTAAATGGCGTACGATTCTGCAATGTATTCTGGACGACGGCGTCGTATTTTAGAACTAAGGTGTTGGGGGCAAACACAGATAATTAAATATTTCGACGTGAAGAATAATTTCTAAAACTAAATGTGACCACCGAAATCTTGCCTCTTTTTGGTACCGAAAACGAAGTTGTGCTTGGTTCTTCAATATCTCAAACGGTTGCCGTGATACTGTTACACGAAGGGAATATACACCTATAACGGCGGATAGGCAATAGAAGTTCTTCGCGACTTTCACATAACATACTGCGGCGATATTCGTACTCTAAATGGTGTTTGATTCTGCTATTTCCATTTTTTGGTACCGAATATAAAGGTGTGCTTTGTTATACAAACCTCAAACGGTGCCGATGTTACTGTTAAACGAAGCGAATACACACATATAACGTCGCACACAGATATAGTAGTTCTTCGCGACATTCCCATAACATACTGTGACAATTCTCGTGCTTCAAATGGCGTACGGTTCTGCTATGCGTTCTGGACACCGGCGTCAAGTTTTCGAACTACGATGTTGGAGGAAAATACAGATAAGTAAATATTTCGACTTTAAAAATAATTCCTAAATCTAAATGTGACCAACGAAATATCACCATTTCTTGATACCGAATACAAGGGTGTGCCTTGTTTTTTCAATAGCTCGAACGTTGCCCTGTTACTGTTAAACGTAGCGAATATACACCTATAACGTCGGTTAGGCGATAGTAGATCTTCGCGACATTAACATAACGTACAGCGGCGATATTCGTACTCTAATGGTATATGATTCCGCTATGCATTCTGGACGTGGCGTCGAATTTTCGAACTACGATTGTGGGGAAAAAAACAGATAATTAAATATTTCGACGTTAATAATAATTCCTAAAAACACATGTGACAACGTAATCTTACAATTTTTGATGCCGAATACAAGGTTGTGCTTTGTTATTCAAGCTTCACGACTTTCACGTAACGTACCGGTACGGTACTCGTACTCTAAATGGAGTACATTTCTGCTATGCATTCTGGACGACTTGCGTCGAATTTTCGATCTGCGATGTGGGGGAAAATACAGATAATTAAATATTTCGATGTTGATAATAATTCTCAAAACTAAATGTGAACAACGAAATCTTACCATTTTTTTATACCGATACAAAGGTGTGCTAGTCTAAATGGAGTACATATCTGCAATGCATTCCGGACATCGGCGTCGTCTTTTCGAACTACAATGGTGCTGGCAAATACAGATAATTAAATATTTCGAATTTAAATACAATTCCTTCAGCTTAATGTATCCAACGAAATCTTACCTTTTTTTGATCCCGAATACAAAGGTGTGCTTGGTTCTTCAATATCTCACATTGTTGCCGTGATGCTGATAAACGAAGCGAATAAACTCATATAACATCGGATAGGTGATAGTAGTTTTACGCGACTTTCACATAACATACTGCGGCGATACTCGTACTCTAAATGGGTCACGATACTGCTATGCATTCTAGACATGGGCTCGGAATTTTCGATGTACAGATATTGTGGGCAAATACAGATAATTAAATATATCGACATTAAAAATAATTCCTTCAGCTTAATGTTTACAACGAAATATTATAATTTTTTGATACCGAATGCAAAGGTGTGCGTTGTTATTCAAACCTCAAACGGTGCTGATGTTACCGTTGAACGAATCGAATATACACATATAAAGACGCCTAGCCGATAGTAGTTCTTCACGACTTTCACGTAGCGTACCGGTACGATACTCGTACTCTAAATGGAGTACATTTCTGCCATGATTTCTGGACATCGGCGTCGAATTTTCGAAATCCGATGGTGGGGGCAATTACAGATAATTAAATATTTCGACTTTAAAAATATTCCCTCTAAATGTGTGTTCCCATAGGAAATCTTACCTTTTTTTTGGTACCGAAAACGATGGTGTGGTTTGTTTTTTCAATAGCACAATCGGTTCCCGTGTTAATGTTAAACGAAGCGAATATACACATACAACGTCGGGCTTGGAGATGGTATTTCTTCGCGACTTTCACGTAATGTACATTTACGATACACGTACTCTAAATGGAGTATGATTCTGCTATGAATTCTGGACATCGGCGTCGAATTCTCTCTCTACGATGATGGGGGCAAATTCAGATAACTAAATATTGCGACA
>NW_017100463.1:3157-7057 GCF_001263275.1 Habropoda laboriosa | reverse complement strand
TTCCTTCAGCTAAATGTATCCAACGAAATCTTACAATTTCTTGATCCCGAATATTAAGGTGTGATTGGTTCTTCAATATATCACACGGTTGCACTGTTACAGTTAAACGAAACGAAAATACACCTATAACGTCGGCTAGGCCATAGTAGTTCTTCGCGACTTTCACATAACATACTGCTGCGATATTCGTACTCTAAATGGTGTTTGATTCTGCTATGCATTCTGGACGTCGGCGCCGAATTTTCGAAATTGGAAGGTCGGGGAAAATACAGATAATTAAATATTTCGACTTTGAAAATAATACCTTCGGCTAAATGTATGCAATAAATCTTACAATTTTTCGACCCCGAATATAAAGGTGTGCTTGGTTAATCAAAGGCTCAAACGGTTCCGGTGTTACAGTGAAACGAAGCGAATATACACATATAACGTCGCCCATGCATATAGTAGTACTTCGCGAACTTCGCATATCATACTGTGACGAATCGTGTCCTCTAAATGGAGTACGATTCTGCTTTGCATTCTGGACATCGCCGCCGTATTTTCGAACTACGATGTGGGGGAAAATACACCGTGTTACTGTTATACGAAGCAAATATACACATACAACGTCGGACTTGGAGATGTTATTTCTTCGCGACTTTCACGTAATGTACATTTACGATACTCGTACCCTCAATGGAGTATGATTCTGCTATGAATTCTGGACATCGGCGTCGAATTCTCTCTCTACGATGGTGGGGGCAATTACAGACAATTAAATATTTCGATATTAATATTAATTGCTAAAACTATATGTGACCAACGAAATATTACCATTTCCTGATACCGAATACAAAGTGTGGGTTGTTTTTTCAATAGCTCCAAGACTGCCCTGTTACTGTTAAACGATGGGAATATACACCTATAACGTCGCACATGGTTATAGTAGTTCTGCACGACCTTCGCAAATCATACCGTGACGATTCTCTTCCTCTAAATGGCGTACGGTTCTGTTATGCATATTGGACGCCGGCGTCTAATTTTCGAACTATGATGTGGGGGAAAATACAGATAAGTAAATATTTCGACGTCAAAAGGATTGCTAAAACTAAATGTGACCAATGAAATATTACCTTTTTTTGGTACCGAATACAAAGGTGTGCATGGTTCTTCAATATCTCACACGGTTGCCGTGTTTCTGTTAAACGAAGGGAATATACACGTATAACGTCGCACATGGTTATAGTATTTCTTCGCAACCTTCGCAAATCATACTGGGAAATTGTCGTACTCTAAACGGCGTACGATTCTGCAGTGCATTCTGGAGGGCGGCGTCGAATATAGAAACTTCGATGATGTGGGCAAATACAGATAATTAAATATTTCGACGATAAAAATAATTTCTAAAACTAAATGTGTCCAACGAAACCTTACCATTTTTTGGTACCGAATACAAAGTTTGGGTTTGTAATTTCAAAACCTCACACGGTTGCCGTGTTCCTGTTAAACGAAGCGAATATACACATATAACGTCGCACATGGTTATAGTAGTTCTTCGCGTCCTTCGCTAATCATACTGGTACGATTCACGTCCTCTAAATGGCGCACGGTACTGCTATGCATTCTGGATGCGGCGTCGTAATTTCTATCTACGATGTGGGGGAAAATACAAATAATTAAATATTTCGACGTAAAAATAATTGCTAAATCTAAATGTGACCAAAGAAAACTTACCATTTTTTGGTACCGAATACAAAGTTTGGGTTTGTAATTTCAATACCTCACACGGTTGCCGTGTTCCTGTTAAACGAAGCGAATATACACATATAACGTCGCACATGGTTATAGTAGTTCTGCACGACCTTCGCAAATCATACCGTGACGATTCTCTTCCTCTAAATGGCGTACGGTTCTGCTATGCATATTGGACGCCGGCGTCTAATTTTCGAACTATGATGTGGGGGAAAATACAGATAATTAAATATTTCGATGTCAAAAGGAATGCTAATACTAAATGTGACCAATGAAATCTTACCTTTTTTTGGTACCGAATACAAAGGTGTGCTTGGTTCATAAATGTATCACACGATTGCAGTGTTACTGTTAAACGAAGCGAACATGCACCTATAATGTTGGCTAGGCGATAGTAGTTCTTCGCGACATTAGCATAACGTACAGCGGCGAGATACGTACTCGAAATGGAGTACGATTCAGCTATGCATTCTGGACATCGGCTCCGATTTTTCGAACTACGATGGTGGGGGCAAATACAGATAAGTAAATATTTCGACATTCAAAATAATTCCTTCAGCTAAATGTATCCAATGAAATCTTACCTTCTTTGGTACCGAATTCAAAGGTGTGGTTTGTTTTTTCAATAGCTCAAACATTTCCGGTGTTTCTGTTAAACGAAGGTAATTTACACATATAACGTCGCTCTTGGAGATAGTATTCCTTCTCGACTTTCACGTAACGTACCGGTCCGATACTCGTACTCGAAATGTAGTACGATTCTGCTATGCATTCTGGACTCCGGCGACGAATTTTCAAACTACGATGTGGGAGAAACAACATATAATAAAATATTTCGACCTAAAAATAATTGCTAAAAATAAATGTGACCAAAGAAATCTTACAATTTTGTGATTCCGAATATAAAGGTGTTCTTGGTTCTTCAATATCTCACACGGTTGCCGTGTTACTGATAAACGAAGCGAATATACACCTATAAAATCGTGCTTGGAGATGGTATTTCTTCGCGATTTGCACGTAACGTACCGGTACGATTTTGGCTCTCCAAATGTAGTATGATTCCGCTATGCATTCTGGAATCCGCCGTCGAATTTTCGAACTACGATGGTTGGTCAAATACAGACAATTAATTATATCGACTTTCAAAATAATTCCTACATCTGAATGTTCCCAACGAAACCTTACCTTTTTTTGGTACCGAATACAAAAGTGTGGTTTGTTTTTTCAATAGCACAAACGGTTCCGGTGTTACTGTTAAACGAAGCGAATATACACATATAACGTCGCGAGTGGAGATAATATTTCTTATTAATTTTCACGTAACGTACCGGAACGTTACTTGTACTCTAAATGGTGTTTGATTCTGCTGGGCATTCTGGACGTCGGCCACGAATTTTCGACCTACGATGTCGGGGAAAATACAGATAATTACATATTTCTACGTTAAAAATAATTCCTTAAACTAAATGTGACCAACATAATCTTACCTTTATTTGGAACCGAATACAAAGGTGTGCTTTGTTATTCAATGCTCAAACGGTTCCGGTCTTACTGTTAAACGAAGCGAATATACACATATAACGTCGCACATGGTTAAAGGATTACTTCGCGTCCTTCGCATATCATACTGGGACGATTCACGTCCTCTAAATGGCGCACTGTTCTGCTATGCAATCTGGACGTCGGTGTCGAATTTTCTATCTACGTTGGTGGGGGCAAATACAGGTAACCAAATATTTCGACGATAAAAGTAATTCCTAAATCTAAATGTGGCCAACGAAAGCTTACCATTTTCCATTCCAAATACAAGGGTGAGGTTTGTTCTTTCAAAATCTCACACGTGTGCTGTGATACCGTTAAACGAAGCGAATATAGACCAATAACGTCGGCTAAGCGATTGTAGTTCTTCGCGACATTCACATAACATACTGCAGCGATATTCGTACTCTAATGGTGATTGATTCTACTATGCATTCTGGACGTGGCGTCGAATTTTCGAACTACGATGATGGGGAAAATACAGATAATTAATTATTTCGACGTTAATAATAATTCCAAAAGTAAAATGTGACCAACGAAACCATACTTTTTTTTGGAACCGAATACAAAGTTGTGGTTTGTTATTTCAATAGCTCAAACGGTTCCGGTCTTACTGTTAAACGAAGC
>NW_017100463.1:0-1540 GCF_001263275.1 Habropoda laboriosa | reverse complement strand
TTCAATAGCTCAAACGGTTCCCGTGTTTCTGTTAAACGATGCGAATATACACATATAACGTCGCACATGGATATAGTAGTACTTCGCGAACTTCGCATATCATACTGTGACGAATCGTGACCTCTAAATGGAGTACGATTCTGCTTTGCATTCTGGACATCGCCGCCGTATTTTCGAACTACGATGTGGGGGAAAATACAGATAATTAAATATTTCGAATTTAAATATAATTCCTTCAGCATAATTTATCCAACGAAATCTTACAATTCTTTGATCCCGAATATAAATCTGTGCTTGGTTCTTCAATATCTCACACGGTTGCTGTGTTACTGTTAAACGAAGCAAATATACATATATAACGCGGCTCGGTAATAGTAGTTCTTCGCGACATTCACATATCATACTGCGGCAACACTCGTACTCTAAATGGTGTTTGATTCCGCTATGCATTCTGGACAACGGCGTCGAATTTTAGAACTACGTTGGTGGGGCAAATACAGATAATTAAATATTTCGACTTTAAATATAATTCCTTCAGCATAATTTATCCAACCAAATACAGATAATTAAATATTTCGACTTTAAATATAATTCCTTCAGCATAATTTATCCAACCAAATACAGATAATTAAATATTTCGACTTTAAATATAATTCCTTCAGCATAATTTATCCAACCAAATACAGATAATTAAATATTTCGACTTTAAATATAATTCCTTCAGCATAATTTATCCAACCAAATACAGATAATTAAATATTTCGACTTTAAATATAATTCCTTCAGCATAATTTATCCAACCAAATACAGATAATTAAATATTTCGACTTTAAATATAATTCCTTCAGCATAATTTATCCAACCAAATACAGATAATTAAATATTTCGACTTTAAATATAATTCCTTCAGCATAATTTATCCAACCAAATACAGATAATTAAATATTTCGACTTTAAATATAATTCCTTCAGCATAATTTATCCAACCAAATACAGATAATTAAATATTTCGACTTTAAATATAATTCCTTCAGCATAATTTATCCAACCAAATACAGATAATTAAATATTTCGACTTTAAATATAATTCCTTCAGCATAATTTATCCAACCAAATACAGATAATTAAATATTTCGACTTTAAATATAAATCCTTCAGGTAAATGTGGCCAACGAAATCATACCTCTTTTTGAACCCGAATACAAAGGTGTGCTTGGTTCTTCAATATCTCACACGGTTGCCGTGCTTGGTTAATCAAAGGCTCAAACGGTTCCGGTGTTACAGTGAAACGAAGCGAATATACACCTATAACGTCGGCTAGGCGAATGTAGTTCTTCGCTACTTTCGCATAACATACTGCGGCGCTATACGTACTCTAATGGTGTTTGAATCCGCTATGCATTCTGGACGTGGCGTCGAATTTTCGAACTACGATGTGGGGGAAGATATAAATAATTAAATATTTCGTCGTTAGAATTAATTCCAACAAATAAATGTTCCCAACGAAATCTTATCTTTTTTTGGTACTGAATACAAAGAT
>NW_017100462.1:0-275 GCF_001263275.1 Habropoda laboriosa | reverse complement strand
TTATTTTGCATATTCCGCCACGTAAAACGTGTTTTAACGAATATAAACGGAAATACTGCTGTTCTCCCGCGACAACATACGTTTTGCAGTACTACAAACGACTGTTTTCTCTATATTTTGCATGTTTCGCCACGCAAATCGTGTTTTAACGAATATAAACTGTAATACTGCTGTTTTCTCGCTACAAAGATATTTTGCAGTACTGCAATCACGTGTTTTCTTTTTATTTTGAATGTTTCGCGACGTAAAATGTGTTCTAACGAATATAAACTGAA
>NW_017100461.1:0-669 GCF_001263275.1 Habropoda laboriosa | reverse complement strand
ATATTCGCGTCGTTTCACAGTAACACCGGAACCGTTTGAGCTTTGAATAACCAAACACACCTTGATATTCGGGGTCGAAAAATCGGGTTAGATTTCGTTGGATACATTTAGCTGAAGGGATTATTTTCAAAGTCGAAATATTTAGTTATTTTTAACGTCGAAATACTTAAGAATCCGTATTTGCCCCCACCATCGTAGTTCTAAAATTCGACGCTGTCGTCCAGAATGCATAGCAGAATAGTACGCCATTTGTAGAGGACGAGAATTGTCACAGTATGATATGCGATGGTCGCGAAGAAGTAATATTACCATGTGCGACGTTATAGGTGTATATTCGCTTCGTTTAACCGTAACACGGGAACCGTTTGAGCTATTGAAAAACCAAACCACACCTTTGTATTCGGTAACAAAAAAAGGTAAGATTTCGTTGGGAACATTTATTTGATGGAATTATTTCTAAGGACGAAATATTTAATTATCTGCATCTGCCCCCATCATCGTAGTTCGAAAAGTCGACGCCGATGGCCAGAATGCATAGCAGAAATGTACACCTTTTAGAGTAGGAGTATCATACCGGTATGTGACGTGAAAATCTCGAAGAAATATTACCTCCAAGCGCGACGTTATATGTGTGTATTCGCTTCGTTTAACAGTTACACAGGAACAGTT
>NW_017100460.1:0-6940 GCF_001263275.1 Habropoda laboriosa | reverse complement strand
GTGGAAGGATTTAATTATCTGTATTTTCCCCGTCATTGTAGTTCGAAAATTGGTTGCCGGCGTCTAACATGCATAGCAGAACCGTACGCTATTTAGAAGACGAGAATCGTCCCAGTATGATATGCGAAGGTCGCGAAGACATATTATAACCATGTGCGACGTAATGTATGTATATTCGCTTCGTTTAACAGTAACACGGGAACCGTGGGAGATATTGAAGAACCAAGCACACATTTATATTGGTGACCAAAAAACGGTAAGATTTCGTTGGTCACATTTAGTTTTAGGAATTATTATTAGATTCAAAATATTTAGTTATCTGTATTTGCCCCCACCATCAAAGAATTAAAATTCGACGCCGTCGTCCAGAATGCATAGTAGAATCGTACGCCATTTAGAGGACGAGAATCATCCCAGTAGGATATGCGGAGGACACGAAGAAATACTATAACCAAGTGTGACGTTATATGTGTATATTCGCTTCGTTTAACAGTAAGACTGGAACCGTTTGAGCTCTGAATAACAAAGCACAACCATGTATTCGGCATCAAAAAATGGTAAGATTGATACATTTAGCTGAAGGAATTATATTTAAAGTCGATATAACTAATTATCTGTATTTGCCCCCACCATTGTAGATCGAAAATTCGGCGCCAATGTCCCGAATGCATAGCAGAATCGTACGCCATTTAGAGATGGTGAATCGTCCCAGTATGATTTGCGAAGGTCGCGGAGAACTACTTTAACCATGTGCGATGTTATATGTGTATATTCGCATCGTTTAACTGTAACGCTGGAACCGTTTGAGCTTTGAATAACAAAGCAAACCTTTCTACTCCGTTTTCAAAAAATGGTAAGATTTCGTTTGTCACATTTAGATTTAGGAATTAATATTAACCCCGAAATATTTAATTATCTGTATTTTCCCCCACATCGTAGTTCGAAAATTCGACGCCGGCGTCCAGAATGCATAGCAGAACCGTACGCCATTTGGAGGACGAGAATCGGCCCCGTATGATATGCGAAGATCGCGCAGAACTACTATAACCATGTGCGACGTTATATGTGTATATTCGCTTCGTTTAACAGTAACAGGGCAACGTTTGAGCTTTTGAAAAAACGAACCACACATTTGTATTCGGTACCAAAAAATGGTGAGATTTCGTGGGGAACATTTATTTGTTGGAATAATTTCTATCGACGAAATATTTTATCAACTGTATTTTCACTCACATCGTAGTTCAAATATTCGACGCCGGCGGCCAGAATGCATAGCAGAACCGTACGCCATTTGGAGGACGAGAATCGGCCCCGTATGATATGCGAAGATCGCGCAGAACTACTATAACCATGTGCGACGTTATATGTGTATATTCGCTTCGTTTAACAGTAACAGGGCAACGTTTGAGCTTTTGAAAAAACGAACCACACATTTGTATTCGGTACCAAAAAATGGTGAGATTTCGTGGGGAACATTTATTTGTTGGAATAATTTCTATCGACGAAATATTTTATCAACTGTATTTTCACTCACATCGTAGTTCAAATATTCGACGCCGGCGGCCAGAATGCATAGCAGAACCGTACGCCATTTGGAGGACGAGAATCGGCCCCGTATGATATGCGAAGATCGCGCAGAACTACTATAACCATGTGCGACGTTATATGTGTATATTCGCTTCGTTTAACAGTAACAGGGCAACGTTTGAGCTTTTGAAAAAACGAACCACACATTTGTATTCGGTACCAAAAAATGGTGAGATTTCGTGGGGAACATTTATTTGTTGGAATAATTTCTATCGACGAAATATTTTATCAACTGTATTTTCCCTCACATTGTAGTTCAAATATTCGACGCCGGCGTCCAGAATGCATAGCAGAACCGTACGCCATTTGGAGGACGAGATTCGTCCCCGTATGATATGCGAAGATCGCGCAGAACTACTATAACCATGTGCGACATTATATGTGAATATTCGCTTCGTTTAACAGTAAGACCGGAACCGTTTGAGCTTTGAATAACAATGCACACCTTTGGTTTCGGTATCAAGAAATGGTAATATTTCGGTGGTCACATTTAGTTTTAGCAATTATTTTACCACGAAGTATTTAATTATTTGTATTTTCCCCCACATCGTAGTTCGAAAATTGGATGCCGGATTCAGAATGCAGAGCAGAATCGTACTCCATTTCGAGTACGAGTATCGTACCGTTACGTTACGTGCAAATCGCAAAGAAATACTATCTCCAAGCGCGACGTAATAGGTGTACATTCGCTTCGTTTAACATTAACACGGCAACCGTGTGAGCTATTGAAATAACAAACCACACCTTCGTTTTCGGAAACCAAAAAAGGTAAGATTTCGTTGGGGACATTTATTTGTTGCAATTATTTCTAACGGCGAAATACTGAATTATTTGTGTTTTCCCCAACATTGTAGTTCGAAAATTCGACGCCGGCGTCCAGAATGCATAGCAGAACCGTACGCCATTTGGAGGACGAGATTCGTCCCCGTATGATATGCGAAGATCGCGCAGAACTACTATAACCATGTGCGACATTATATGTGAATATTCGCTTCGTTTAACAGTAAGACCGGAACCGTTTGAGCTTTGAATATCAAAGCACACCTTTATATTCGGGGTCGAAAAATTGTCAGATTTATTGTATACATTTATCTGAAGGAATTATTTATAAAGTCGAAACATTTAGTTATCTGTATTTGCCCCCACCATCGTAGACAGAGAATTCGTCGCCGATGTCCAGAATGCATAGCAGAATCGTACTCCATTTAGAGGACGTGAATCGTCACAGTATGATATGCGAAGGCCACCAAGTAATATTATAACCATGTGCGACGTTATATGTGTATATTCGCTTCGTTTAACAGTAAGACCGGAACCGTTTGAGCTTTGAATAACAATGCACACCTTTGGTTTCGGTATCAAGAAATGGTAATATTTCGGTGGTCACATTTAGTTTTAGCAATTATTTTTACCACGAAATATTTAATTATTTGTATTTTCCCCCACATCGTAGTTCGAAAATTGGATGCCGGATTCAGAATGCAGAGCAGAATCGTACTCCATTTCGAGTACGAGTATCGTACCGTTACGTTACGTGCAAATCGCAAAGAAATACTCTCTCCAAGCGCGACGTAATAGGTGTACATTCGCTTCGTTTAACATTAACACGGCAACCGTGTGAGCTATTGAAATAACAAACCCAAACTTTGTATTCGGTCTCAAAAAAAAAGGTAAGATTTCGCTGGGAACATTTATTTGTTGGAATTATTTCCAACGACGACATATTTAATTATTTGTATTTTCCCCCACTTCGTAGTTCGAACATTTGACGCCGGCGTCCAGAATGCATACCAGAAATGTACTCCATTTAGGGTACAAGAACCGTACCGCTAGGTTACGTGAAATTCGCGAAGAAATAATATATCTAAGCGTGACGTTATATGTGTAGATTCGCTTCGTTTATCACTAACACGGCAACGGTGTGAGATATTGAAGAACCATGCACACCTTTATATTCGGGATCAAAAAATTTTAGATTTCCTAGGTTACATTAAACTAAAGGAATTATATTTAAAGTCGAAATATTTAATTATCTGTATTTTCCCCCACCATCGTAGTTCGAAAATTCGACGCCGACGTCCAGAATGCACAGCAGAATCATACTCCATTTAGAGTACGAGTATCGTACCGGTACGTTACGTGAAAGTCGCGAAGAACTATTATCACCTAGCCGACATTATATTTTTATATTCGCTTCGTTTAACAGTAAGACCGGAACCGTTTGAGCTTTGAATAACAATGCACACCTTTGGTTTCGGTATCAAGAAATGGTAATATTTCGGTGGTCACATTTAGTTTTAGCAATTATTTTTACCACGAAATATTTAATTATTTGTATTTTCCCCCACATCGTAGTTCGAAAATTGGATGCCGGATTCAGAATGCAGAGCAGAATCGTACTCCATTTCGAGTACGAGTATCGTACCGTTACGTTACGTGCAAATCGCAAAGAAATACTCTCTCCAAGCGCGACGTAATAGGTGTACATTCGCTTCGTTTAACATTAACACGGCAACCGTGTGAGCTATTGAAATAACAAACCCAAACTTTGTATTCGGTCTCAAAAAAAAAGGTAAGATTTCGCTGGGAACATTTATTTGTTGGAATTATTTCCAACGACGACATATTTAATTATTTGTATTTTCCCCCACTTCGTAGTTCGAACATTTGACGCCGGCGTCCAGAATGCATACCAGAAATGTACTCCATTTAGGGTACAAGAACCGTACCGCTAGGTTACGTGAAATTCGCGAAGAAATAATATATCTAAGCGTGACGTTATATGTGTAGATTCGCTTCGTTTATCACTAACACGGCAACGGTGTGAGATATTGAAGAACCATGCACACCTTTATATTCGGGATCAAAAAATTTTAGATTTCCTAGGTTACATTAAACTAAAGGAATTATATTTAAAGTCGAAATATTTAATTATCATAGTTCGGAAATTCGACGCCGACGTCCAGAATGCACTGCAGAATCGTACTCCCTTTAGAGTACGTGTATCGTGCCGGTACGTTACGTGAAAATCGCAAAGAAATAATATCTCTAAGCGTGACGTTATATGTGTATATTCGCTTCGTTTAACAGTAAGACCGGAACCGTTTGAGCTTTGAATAACAATGCACACCTTTGGTTTCGGTATCAAGAAATGGTAATATTTCGGTGGTCACATTTAGTTTTAGCAATTATTTTTACCACGAAATATTTAATTATTTGTATTTTCCCCCACATCGTAGTTCGAAAATTGGATGCCGGATTCAGAATGCAGAGCAGAATCGTACTCCATTTCGAGTACGAGTATCGTACCGTTACGTTACGTGCAAATCGCAAAGAAATACTCTCTCCAAGCGCGACGTAATAGGTGTACATTCGCTTCGTTTAACATTAACACGGCAACCGTGTGAGCTATTGAAATAACAAACCCAAACTTTGTATTCGGTCTCAAAAAAAAAGGTAAGATTTCGCTGGGAACATTTATTTGTTGGAATTATTTCCAACGACGACATATTTAATTATTTGTATTTTCCCCCACTTCGTAGTTCGAACATTTGACGCCGGCGTCCAGAATGCATACCAGAAATGTACTCCATTTAGGGTACAAGAACCGTACCGCTAGGTTACGTGAAATTCGCGAAGAAATAATATATCTAAGCGTGACGTTATATGTGTAGATTCGCTTCGTTTATCACTAACACGGCAACGGTGTGAGATATTGAAGAACCATGCACACCTTTATATTCGGGATCAAAAAATTTTAGATTTCCTAGGTTACATTAAACTAAAGGAATTATATTTAAAGTCGAAATATTTAATTATCTGTATTTTCCCCCACCATCGTAGTTCGAAAATTCGACGCCGACGTCCAGAATGCACAGCAGAATCATACTCCATTTAGAGTACGAGTATCGTACCGGTACGTACTATAACCATGTGCGGCGTTATAGGTGTATATTCGTTTTGTGTAACAGTAACACGGGACCTTTTGATCTATTGAAAAAACAGACCACACCTTTGTATTCGGTACCAAAAAATGATAAGATTTCGTTGGGGACATTTATTTGTTGGAATTATTTCTAACGACGAAATATTGAATTATTTGTGATTACCCCAACATCGTTGTTCAAAAATTCGACGCCACGTCCAGAATGCATAGTAGAATCAAACACCATTAGAGTACGATTATCGCAGCAGTAGGTTATGTGAATGTGGCGAAGAACTACAATCGCCTAGCCGACGTTATAGGTGTACATTCGCTTCGTTTAACAGTAACACGGGAACCATTTGTGCTATCGAAAAAACAAACCACACCTTCGTTTTCGGTACCAAAATAAGGTAAGATTTCGTTTGGAACAAACATTTAGAGGGAATATTTTTAAAGTCGAAATATTTAATTATCTGTATTTTCCCCCACATCGTAGTTTGAAAATTCGAAGCCGACGTCCAGACTGCATAGCAGAATCGTATTCCATTTAGAGTAAGAGTATCGTACCGGTACGTTACCTGAAAATCGCTAAGAAATGCTATCTCCAAGCGCGACGTAATATGTGTATATTCGCTTCGTTTAACTGGTACACAGTAACCGTTTGAGGTAATGAAAAAACCAACCACAAATTTGTATTCGGTACCAAAAAAAGGTAAGATATCTTTTGTCACATTTAGTTTTAGCAATTGTTTTTACGTCGAAATATTTTATCATCTGTATTTTCCCCCACATCGTAGTTCGAAAATTCGACGCCGATGTCCAGACTGCATAGCAGAATCGTACTCCATTTAGAGTAAGAGAATCGTACCGGTACGTTACCTAAAAATCGCTAAGAAATACTATCTCCAAGCGCGACGTTATATGTGTATATTCGCTTCGTTTTACTGGTACACGGGAACCGTTTTAGGTAATGAAAAAACAAACCACAAATTTGTATTCGGTACCAAAAAAAGGTAAGATATCTTTTGTCACATTTGGTTTTAGCAATTGTTTTTACGTCGAAATATTTAATTATCTGTATTTGACCCCACAATGGTCTTACGAAAATTCGGCGCCGATGTCCTGAATGCATAGCAGAATCGTACTCCATTTAGAGTACGGGTATCGTACCGGTACGTTACGTAAATATCGCGAAGAAATACTACCTCCAAGCGCGACGTAATAGGCGTATATTCGCTTCGTTTAACAGTAACACGGGAACCGTTTGAGCTATTGAAAAAACAAACCACAACTTTGTATTCGGTACCTTAAAAAGGTGAGGTTTCGTTGGTCAAATTTAGTTTTAGGAATTATTATTAATGTCGGAATATATAGTTATCTGTATTTGCCCCCACCATTGTAGAGAGAAAATTCGACGCCGATGTCCAG
>NW_017100459.1:139497-144502 GCF_001263275.1 Habropoda laboriosa | reverse complement strand
GAAAAATAGCAGAGTCGCGTCCGTATCGTAAACCTGGTCTAAACTTAAGTATCCTTAACAACAATGATGTGCAGTTTTGTGCTGCTTTATAATTTGCATCAGTTCGATCTTTACCATATCGTCTGAGAAGAAAATACAATAAATATATCCAAGGAATTTAAAATATTTTTTTGTAACATTGCAATAGTTTACAATTTGGTCGTAAAGAATAAATTATTTTATTACTTTTTTAGTTACCCAATAGAGTACATTTCCAGCACATTTTTCCTTTTATAATTTTTCGAATTTCCCAGGCTCAGACTTAAAAACATGATGAATAGATTTATTGGGATGGCATTATATGTACATAGAGAATTCTTTAAAGCAGGAGCGGGCGGCAATTACAATAAATTATTGTAAAGCCTTCTGTTCGCGTAACGCTCTTTCACAGGTTGGGAAAGTAATTAAGAAAGTTAGGTAATGCGACCTCTCGTTTTCATAATCACCGCGCGAAATGGTATAAATTAACAGTAAACGTAAATCAACGATGTTTTCAAGCTACGCGAGCCGGTCAGCTAGCTGTGCACTGCCGCAATATACCAACTTTATATCATACGATTTTTTAAAAATTTACTTACATTCCTCGAAAATAAAGATGTAAAACCGTCGTTACTTTTTCATTAGAAGCACCGTGTTTCGTAAGTTGTCTACTAAATCAAACAATTATGTGGTATGTATTATTAGTAGTCTTATTTTGCTAAAAGTTTTAAATGGCACACATTAAAGTGTAAAGTGTAAAATATGACAATCTCAATATGAATATAGCTTATGCAATCTGATGTGATAATTCAGAAAACGAGTGATTAGACAATTTGAACGATACTCGGATAAATTTGAAATGTAATGTAATACAAAGGTTAGGGTCATAGTAACAAGTGTATAAATGAATGCAAGTTTATTTAGATATTTTCAATCAATGTGTGTTGCACCCTTCTGCTTCGTGAATCGATTTCACCGTTATGATACATGATTATATTTTAAAGATTGCCCGTCAAATTAATTTTGAGCAACTCGTTACAAATGAAGAACTAGTGGTTCCTACGTGAGGTTAGAGTACCTTGTTTTGTCCTCCCAAAGGCTGGATTTCTTTTGTTTGCTTTACTTGCGAGGATGGTCGTCGAAAGACTGAAACTCTTCTGCAGCTCGATCGGTTGTTGCTAAATGTTGCTGTACACTAATTATAGTTATAGCTAAATATCTAATTGCCAATCAGCGTGTCTAATGGATATCGCGAACACCCTTCTAGTGTGTCCTTAGTGCGCATTTTTCTGGAGAGAGTGGAGCGATATAGTTGGTGGAAGCGATATAGTGAGGTCATAAATTCAAGCATTAAGCGGTAATACCGATTGATATAACCGTACTCAGGGCTATGTGCTATTTGTGAATTAATGTTTAAAATTTTTACTTATAATTTTTCATTTAAGATATACGGTATTAAGTCTTCGTCGCCTTCTGCTTCCCGTGTTGGTAAAAATTAATCTCCAGCTATCAACGGTTAAGACAACAATGTAGACCAGAGCTGCTTAACTTCTTGCTCACGAGCAAATTTCCACTCCCATGGTTCCCCCACTGTGCGACTGAGATGATCTCGCTCGAGTTGAGGGGAGGATTCCTCCCACCGCGCCGCAACTCGAGCGAGATCATCCCAGTCGCATAGTGGGGAAACCTCAGGAGGGGAAATTTTCTCGTGAGCAAGAAGTTAAGCAGCTCTGATGTAGATAAAGTTTTTAAATATACTGCAATGGAAGAAGCAATTCCGAGTTGACCTGAGCGAAGCTCGAGCTCCTTATCTCCCTCAAATTGCTGTTTTGGTGCTCGGATTACGTGTATTTTGACGCCTGACTGATTTTACGACTTCACTATATCGGTTCCACCGACTATACCTGATCAGTCGCGCGAAAGTTTCGCAATGCCACGAAATTTCCGCTGGGTTCTGGTCCTTCGGTTCTGTGCACCGTTAGAAATCGATGTCAAATTTACTGTTAGGAAACTCGTGTTTTATGGTATGTCTTCGGCTATTGAGGGTGAACAAAAAGACAACTCTGAGACCGTTAACAAAAGGATAAATTGACCCGGCAAGATCTTGAACTCAAAGAGTAGCCTTTTTTCATAAATGGTGGCAAACGAAAAAATACGAATGTTGTTGATCTGTAGGACAGAACAATCAACGTTTACTATTTTTGTTATTTGTTTACCTTATATCATGTGTAAGGAACACAGAAAACTTTTATTTAAGAAAAACCACAACATATATTATTATTAACACTAACGGTGAAAAACAGACAGATTACAGATACAGAAAACAGACGTTTGCAGACACAGACAGTTACACGATTTGCACAGACAGACTGACTCGCTTTTGTTGCTCGTTTCTTATTTATATTATATAATATATATGTACATAGATGATTCGGGAAAGTTCTCGGTTACTGCAAACAAACAAAAGAAAATATGTTTATAAACGTGAATATGTTTATATCTTACGCGGTTCGAGAAATTTCCCGAATGTTCTCGAAAGAAATAGAAAGTTCCTTACACATGTTCTTTTTATGAATCTTTATTTACAATGTGTTACTTGCCTAAATTCAAAAATTGAACTACATGAATAAAATAGGGAACACGTAACTAATGAAAAAGTTTTTCACCATCATCTTATGCCTGGACGAAAGTATGTATTGGTGCACTTTTAATGATGTTATGTTAAATACTAAATGACTGCAATTTAATACAGTCAACCCTCCTCTAACACGGTTATATTCAGAATTTTTATAAATCTCAAAAATACAAATTACAACAATAATGAACACTTATTAGAAAGCAAATAACCTTATGAATTGTTATCATCACTGTCGTCTGAAATCACTATTCGTCTAAACATTTTTCTTTTCAAGGGCTGAAGTTCCTCATCACTTGGTGTATCTTCATCATTAGTTAGATTCTTATTCTTATTTTGTAATTCTGTTAGTATTTCTCGATAAGGTGCTAAGCAGCTTTGGAATTCCCTCTTAAACTTTCCTCTACGGACTGTTGAAAGATCTCTTTCCATGAAGTGAAGCTCTAATTGTTTTGCGAAATCTATTCCTCTTTGGACATCATTTAAAGGAGGATGTTAAAAATAGGTCAATTTTGGCATACGGCCGGACTGAAAAATTTTTTTACAGCATGATTCTACGCATCCTAAGAAATGAAAAATGTAATTGCCATTTTTCCCGGAAATTATGGGAAAGTTATGAGAAATGCGGTTCAAGGTAAGAGTATGACCATACAACTTATATTCCATCTCGTTTTCTTCGGATGATGGCCTCTTCGTAAATTAACCACTTAGAAACTCATATTGAGAATTATTTACAAAGATCGTTGTACATTAGTGTTTAATAAAAACCAAAAATAATGAAAAATAATTATTTATTCTCGAAGTGGTAAAAGTTATAATATACTATCGTAAATATAATAAAATAATCGTCATGACAGGGATACAATAAAAAAGTAAGCCTCTAACGTGTATCCGGTGATTTCATTTCTCCACTAATTTTTTTCCTGCCTTTTTTTACTCGCACGGGAGTTCTGTCAAGAATACGAGAGTTGAGCGATGCTCTCAGACAGTCACTCTCAGACGCAGTGTCCACTCGCGAGAGATACTTTCGAGAGCAACTCGCGATAGTTTTACTCTGAAAAGGACAGCTAGCTTTGTTTGGCTCGATGTACGTACAACGACCTAGGCTCGCGTTTCCCCTAGAATTTTTCCCAGATCGCGATAGTTTTACTCTGAAAAGGACAGCTAGCTTTGTTTGGCTCGATGTACGTACAGCGACCTAGGCTCGCGTTTCCCCTAGAATTTTTCCCAGAACAGTTGCGAGCGTACAGCGATCAGAAATCGGGCAGAACGACTCGTCCTCAGTCGGTGTTTACGAGGCTGTCGAACGAGTGCCTCGACGAACGTCGCTTATATTGAGCGATTATAGTCTTGTAGGGAATACATCGAACAACGCGTTTTCGATTATACGCGGATTTCCAATCAATTTACGTACTTAGCATATTCATTCGTGTGAATTAAGTGCCGCTGCATACAAGAAAGTGGTGCACCGAATTCAAGTACACAACGGACAGCTCAGCTTGGGAGAAAAATGAAACGAGAAGCGTGTCTCTGCGAGCTACACAGCTCCTACGGATAGCTCATTAGATTAATTACTGCAACAATTTCGTTTTATCGTATCCTAAGTTTATTTTTCTTGTAGTAAGATGTGTTATAGCTACGAAAGAATAACAAATTAGTTTTTTTTACTGTTGTCTCCCCGAGACATATACATATTCTATCCTTTTCTGGAAAAACACTGTCTCTTAGTAAACAACTAAGTCTTTACACACGACCTACTGCGTTTGTTATTATTCTAACGACAATTGACACGCAGTGCAGATGATCCGACTTCAGTTTTCCGTAAAACCGGGGGATGGTTCCTAACTACACGGACAGTTGACGTCTATAAACCCTACGCGTAGTTTGACAGAACACTGTATACATATAGTACATGCATATATGCATGTTTAGACTGATATGTAAGATCATACTTTTTTCTCTGACTTTCATAGTGGATACACAGTTAAGGAATGCAAATTCTGTTAGAGGCTTACTTTTCTATTGTATTCCTGTCATGACGATTATTTTATTATATTTACGATAGTTTATTATAATTTTTATCACTTCGAGAATAAATAACTATTGGTTTCTGATTGCTTAGAATATAAGCATCGTGTCATCAAAGAGTTCCTTGTTTCGATTAATTTGTCATTAATTATTTTTCATTATTTTTGGTTTTTATTAAACACTAATGTACAACAATCTTTGTAAATAATACTCAATATGAGTTTCTAAGTGGTTAATTTACGAACAGACCATCATCCGAAAAAAACGAGACGGTTATAAGTATGGTCATACTCTTACCTTGAACCGCATTTTTCATAACTTTCC
>NW_017100459.1:130326-135897 GCF_001263275.1 Habropoda laboriosa | reverse complement strand
CCTTTTCTGGAAAAACACTGTCTCTTAGTAAACAACTAAGTCTTTACACACGACCTACTGCGTTTGTTATTATTCTAACGACACTATACGACAATTGACACGTAGTGCAGATGATCCTGTTTCGATTAATTTGTCGTTAATTATTTTTAGTTTTTATTAAACACTAATGTACAACAATCTTTGTAAATAATACTCAATATGAGTTTCTAAGTGGTTCATTTACGAACAGACCATCATCCGAAGAAAACGAGACGGAATATAAGTTATAAGTATGACTTAAAGATGACATTCCCATCATTTCCGGGAAAAATGATAATTACATTTTTCGTTCCTTAGGATGCGTAGAATCATGCTGTAAAAAAATTTTTCGTTCCTGCTGTATGCCAAAATTGGCCTATTTTTAACATCCCCTTTAAATTTAGAACAGATTCATGGTTCATGTCTTCTAAGTTATTTATCGATGCATTTGAGGTGGTCATATCTACAGTGGCAGCCAGCTACTTAAGACCGCTTTGTAGTTAATAAACAGTGCTAATATTTTATTCATTGTACTTTTGGTATACTAAACTCACATGAAATACATTTTGAAGTATGTTATACCATAATATCGCAATAATTTTATTTACAACACTATAAATTACAAATATTTTTAACATTTTCTCAGATTAAGTCGTTATAACAGCGGACAACGACTTAAGACCGATTCGTGTTTTTCGTTCTTTGCTTATTTTCACATGAAATAGTTGCATCAGTTCCTTAGTTACTAATCATCACTGCATTCAAGATCGCAAACAATTGTAAATCTTTGTTCACTACTCCTGAACAAAGAATTTAAATTAAATTGTTGAGAGATGAGGGATATTCATTCAATTTCAGGTAGCTCCATTATAAATTGATGAGCAGCCTCTGCATCTGCCGATGCCTGTTCCCCTTGGAATTTAATGTTGTGTAACGAAAATCTTTTTTTTACTTTTCCAATCAGTCTTTACTTGCAGTAAACGATCGAGTTTGTTGCTCTGCGGAAGAATGAACAGTTTGCTTCAAATGCTCATACATCGTACGAGCTTTTTGCCTAATCATACGTCCATTCAGTGAGATCTTTTTACTTACACAATCTTTGAACCAAATCATAAGGGCACGTTCCATCCTACTGATATCAATATCTCGTGTGTGTTTATATATACGTTTTGCACCTTCTTTTTATTAACGTGGTGGGAATCTTCAAAAGACGCCGCCTCCCCTGATGGGGGGAGACGGTAGTGTGGGATTTTTACCCACTAAAACCATCACGACGGCCCTCCTCAGACGCCTTAGAGGGGACCCCGGGATCTCGCGGAGTGAACACTACCGGGGCCCTTCCGCGCCTAATGGCTTTCGCCACCTCCCAACCTGCGCTCACAGGTGCAGGCCAAATCGGGGGCCGTAACCCGACTCGACCTCCGCCAAGTCCACGTGCAGTGACGAACCTGGACCCTCATCCAGGCCGTCTGTGGACCCACCACCCCAAGTCGCGGGAGGGCAAAGGCCCCTTCCCCGATACGTTTTGCACCTAACGAGCATCCTTCCGCAACACTTTTTCTTATTTTATTTTCATTTTTTTTATCGTCCGAATTGTAGCTTCGTTTAAATTAAGTTATTTTCTAATAAATGAGGATTTCTCTCCATCTCCTAAACGTTTTAAAATCTAAATTTTGTCTTTAAGCGAAATAAATTATTTTTTAAATTGTTTTTCCTGATTTTTGTCAGGCATTCTTAAAATCTAGGGACAAAAAATTATTTTCATATAAATGCTATCTCTTCAAATGAATGCTGTCCAACTGCGATAATATGTAAAATTAAGCCAGCGAAAAGTCTGTTTATTTAAGAACAAATAATCATGTCTGAGTTCATCAACGAACAATCGTATACTGAATTTGGTTTTGGTAAAAAGAGCGACATACAGGACACGTTTATTATGTATTACAAGTGTGGACGAAGTGGGTAAGCAGCTTGGGTGTGTGTACAGTAAATTCTTCTCAAGTGTCAGTCCGCAAGGAACCTAAACCTGACACTTGTAGAGTCAGGGACTACGTTTTCGAGCCTCGCGCCCGCCTTTGTAGTTTGCCGAACGTAGACAAGGACAGCGAATAAAAGATAAGGATGAAACGTGAGTGGAGGCAACCAAGCGATTTAAATACCAACTTTTTAATTTTACGTTTTTTTATCCCTAAATTTTTCTTAACATATTGATGAGATTTTTCTGGTGAAAATGTCTGAAAATTCTGTTGTAACCAATGCTGCAGTTTCTGATGAATTTATTCGTGGATTTTTTTTTAACTATATTAATTATTTTTCCATTCTCCGTTCTTGATAAGATATGCCTGCATATCTCTTAATAATACAGCGAATCGTAAAACGACTTCTGTGTATTATTTCTTCTAATTTGTGCATATGATTTATTTTGTTTATATAGGTTCAATATAATTTTACTTCGGGTATAGTTTCTTCTCCTTTCCTGGACACTTTTAACGTATCTTGAGTATTACTTACTTGATTAACTTCTGAACTGGCATAGGATCAACTGAAATGACTATCGGAACATATTTTTTTGTTTTAATAAATTAAAGACGATATTTCCGTGAAATAATATGTGTATACAGGGTGGTCCATTTAAGTAAGGCCACCTAAATATCTCTTTCAATTGTGATGATACTATTTTATACATAATTTGAATGGTATCAAGGGACCAATATCTGACAAGAATATCTTTTTTCCAAAGTTGTTTTTTTCGGAGCTTTCAACTCGGAGATCTCAACGGAGATCTACAAAACGTGTGTTTTAAATTTTCGCAACAAGCTCAGATAAAAAAGTCGTAAACAGTGACCTTTACAATTTTCTTCGCGATTCCCACAAATTGCAATTTTCTCCAAATTTTTGGCACACGTCATCTAGTAAACTAATCCTTCTAACTTCTAAAAAAAAACTCCAGTCATATGGTTCCATTTCAGAAAAGTTATACTCTACTAATAATGGCCGGAAATTAATGACCGCAACTGTATATCTTTGGCTAAATGAACGAAATCGAATGGACCAGTCAGGTATACGAAAATTGATCGAATTGTTCCCATAAACCATTTAATCTGGTTTCTTTTCCCCACTTCATTATCCATGATTTATAACCAGCACGTATTTGCTAATATTTCTTTTGGTTTTAGCAAAATCATTCGTGAAAATGGGACCAATCTGAGTATAAAATACGAATAAATGCTTGGGGCACCGCCTTTTGTATTCGGTCAACCGCGTGATCGGTAGTGAGGGGACAGGGGTGAAGTAAGAACGAGACACCCGGTAGTCCTTTGCTCTGTCATGCGAATAATGCATTCAGTCGAGCTAGGAGACTTTGCGCCGCTGCGATGTCTTCTATCCAAGAAAATGGTTCGCAATTTCGACATGGGGTTGGAACGGGAGGAGTAGCGTAGTGGGGTTGGAAGGTAGGGGTTGGAAGAGTGGTGTGCCTATAGCCCGTATGGCCCCTATTATAAATCCAATACCTACCTAGCCCCATGGTATACGGCATCTTTTTTCTCTTGCTTTCCTGCTGTCCCCTTCTGTTCCTCTCTTTTCTTCTCCCTTCGTTCAATTTATCTCACGGTCCGCATACCTGCTGGAGTCGCATCTTGGTACGATGCTGCTATAAAACATATTCGCTGACAGCGACAATATTCCCCTCGCTGCAGACTCAACAAAAGTAACGCTCTTGGCTCTCGCGCGACCTGAAACAAACTGTCCACACCGCGCACGCGAAAAGTGGTGCTTCTGTGTGTCTGATCGCTTGAAAGGGTTATGCCAAAGATAGATAATTCAAGTAATAGAGGATTTGAATTAGAAGTGAAGTGTTACGCTCTTTTGTAACACCGGGGGAAACGGCAGTCTCGTAAATCTAGGTTATTGGCACTTTTACCGATGAGTGATTTAACGCGCACGGCGAGAAACATGTTTGTTCTTTGCGAATTCAAGGCGAATTTTCAATCGATGTATTACTTTTACAACGTTTTAATAGATTCTAACTAAAAGCAAAAGATTTATCTATCTTGAAATTGTCTAAAAATAGTTTGTAACTATTTTCATTACGAATTACGAAAAATCAAAAATATATTTCGATTCGACAATATGACTCAATGTAGATTTTCTTTTACTGTTGGGAACAGCGCTTATTATTTTGATCTAATTATTGTAGCGTGATAAAAACTAAATTATACAGGGTGGAGCAACAATTTTGATCATCTTGAATGTCTCCGTTCCTTTTAGAGATATGCAGAAACTTTGTTTACAAAAGTCGTAGGTTACAGAGGGGGCCATAATATGACAATAATAATTTTTTTGTAGGTGGAGGGTTTTCGGAGATTTCAAGGCCATTTCTATTTTTTTAAATTGCTTGCCGTACTTTCTTATTCCTGGCAGAGTAGAGGATGTTTAGGTGATTTCAACGACCCCTAATATAAGGTCAATTGATAAATGAAAGAGTAAGTACGTGAGGACTTAAAATTCTCTCATCTTTTCGAAGGTCGTGGAAGTAATATTTCCAACCATCAGGTCCATCTAAATTCATTTTTTTCTCGTCAGTAAAAAGAATTTTCCGCCGCTTCTTTTTGCACTGAAGATGATTAAGAGCGAACTCTAAACGTCGTTGTTTGTGCATTGCCGTTAATGGTGCTTTAATAGCAAATTGTTTTCTTCTTATGTGTTTTGCCTGCTGAATCACTCTTTTCACTGTCTTTACTGAAACATTTAAACCACATTCAGCTAACATTTACCTAGGTGTAAGGGCTGAATTCGATGCGCTTTTCAACAACGCTCTCTTATTTCTTGAACTCAAGGCTGGTGGTCTTCCTGATCTCTTCTTCTTTCCATAATGTCTGGGATCTCGTAAAAAATTTCGAATAGCACATCGACTTCTTTTCATTTTAAGCGAAATCTGTTTTAAATTTTTTCCTTTTGCTTGTAATTGAAAAATTTCTATTTTCTCGTCCTCGCTTAACAATTTGCCCCGTGGCATGCTTTCAGTTTTATTGTTTTTCTAATATAAATTAACAATCTTTCTTCAATAAAGAATTTACAAGCTTCTCGGTCACGTTCAGCTTGCATTGCTTCTTGCCTCCCGTGTGCTTATAGTGCGCGCAGCTAATGCACTCCTTCACGTATTTGGCGACGAATTGTCGCATCCAGTTTTATTGTTTTTCTAATATAAATTAACAATCTTTCTTCAATAAAGAATTTACAAGCTTCTTGCCTCCCGTGTGCTTATAGTACGCGCAGCTAATGCACTCCTTCACGTATTTGGCGACGAATTGTCGCATTCCGGCGAACCAGTAGTTTCACTTGATGCGCTCCAACGTCTTCTCCGCATTCAGGTGTCCTGCGTCGTCGTGACACAGTCGGCATATCTGGAACAGCGTGTTCCTCGGTACTGCCCATGCCTTCCCGTTATCCGGTAGTCGTCGGTATATCTTGCCCTTCTTCAGGATATATTCTTCGAAGTAGTGCTTCGTTTCCGGCTTCCGATCATTGGTCTCGAGAATTTCCCGGATTGCT
>NW_017100459.1:115721-130314 GCF_001263275.1 Habropoda laboriosa | reverse complement strand
CCAATCGCCTTCCGTGATATCTACGTGCGCAATTTCCAAGATCGGCAACAGATTCCTGCTCAGTGCATCCACATGAGCCATTTTCGCTCCAGCGCGGTACTCAATGTCGAAGGTGAGCTCTTGTACCTCCAACCACCAGCGTCCCACCCGTGGTAATAGATCTCTTTTCGAGAACGTCGCCCTTAGGGCGTTGCAGTCTGTTACCACCTTGAACGTGAGGCCGAGCAGGTATACTCGGAAGTACCTCAATGCCAATACGACTGCCATTGTCTCCAATTTGTAGGAATGGTAGTGTCGTTAGTCCGCAGTGGTCTGCTTGTTGAAGTACGCCACGACCGTCATACGTCCGTCTTCCTGTTGTTGCATAAGCATCGCTCCGACGACTAGGGAACTCGCATCCGTGTGCAGCTCCGTTGGTCGATTCGAGTCAAAGATCGACTGCACCGGACGCGTAATCAGCATCCGTTTCACATTGCGAAAGGCCTGGTCCTGCGGCTCTCCCCAATTCCACGTAACATCTTTCCTGGTCAGTCGCCTGATCGGCTCCACGGTCCTTGCGAAATCGCGAATAAACTTCCTGAAAAAACTCGCGAGCCCTATAAATTGCCGCACTTCCTTGACTGTTGTTGGCGCTCGCATTTCCTTCACGGCTCCGACCTTCCGTCGTCCCGGCTGGACTCCTTCCTCGCTAATTTCCCTTCCGAGAGACTCTATCTTCGTCTTGAAGAAGGAACACTTCTTCAGGTTCAGGGTCAGTCCATGTGCGCGTAGGGTCTCCAGCACTCGCCGCAGTCGACCCATCCTCTCGTCCACCGTACGCGACGGTATCATGATGTCGTCCAGGTACGGGAGCGCAATGTTGCCCTTGAACGAACCCCAGGACTTTGTGCATAAGCCGCTGGAATGCGGCCGGAGCATTTGTTAGTCCGAATGGCATCCTTAAAAACTCGTAGTGGCCTTGCGGCGTGATGAAGGCCGTTTTCGCAATGGAATTTTCTGTGGGTTTTTACAGCATTGCCTCGCGAAGTGCCCCACCGCTCCGCAGAGGTAGCATCTGCCGCTTCTCGGGGCTGGCTCGTCGCTGTTCCCCGTCCTGTCTTTACCTGCTTCCCTTGGTGCAGGCGGCCTTGCTCCCCTGGACACGCTCGGCGCTGGACGATCCCTCGTTACCCGCGTGCGCGGCGGCATATCGCCCAACGAATTCATAAACACATAAAGTGCGTCTGAATCTGTGTACTGTGCCAAGCGCACGGTACGGGCCACCACAGGGTCCGTTATTCCCCAGACTACCATGTCGATCTGATATGGTTCCGGGATTACAATGTCCAGTCCTTGTATCAGATATAATTTTTGGAAGCAGTAATCTCCAAGATTTTTGGCCGGACGCGTCTGGTATCACATAGCCTCACTCAGCAACCGGCTGAATGGGACCACCTTCCTGAACCGGCCCACGAGTAGGACCTTTGTTTCAGCCTACGTGGCGTACCATTTCCGGGCGTGCCTTTACAGGCGCGTGGCGATTAGCCTTGAAACCGCCAAGTCGTCCCATCCGTAGCGACGGGCAACCTCATCCACTGGTTTAATCCACCGGTGGATCATTATATCGCCCTTCGCTGGATCGAACACCGGGATGAGCGCCTCATCCTCCGGACGGGTGCGTGTCGGCGTACGAGCCCGCGTTGAGGAACATCCACTGATGCTCGCGATCATTCTTTCCATCCGATCCAGCTGGTTTCTCCTGCTTTCGGACGTGCGAGACCCGCGTCCGCCAGGCAACCGCGACCGCCGTCGCGAACGAAGACTGTCCTCGAATAATCGTTCTAACTGCGCGATTCTCGCACTACAGTCGTCTTCCTCCCTCCGTCTTCGCAAGTCTTCTACGGAGGACTCGCGCTCCCTCCTTGGGCTTACGACAGATTCACTTTTCTTATTCACACTACTCATTTCGTTCACCACGTTTTGACACTGTTGTTGTATATCACGTGATTCAATCCCACTTCTGATTTGTAAGACAGAATTAATAACAAAAACACAGTGTAGGCTGTTAAACAAGTATATTTTACGATGGCTGGGGTGTCCGTCTCGTTCGACGGTTATAACAAAAGTGCCCTTTCCCGCGTCCTGTGCCTGCGTCGCTCCGAAAAACCGTTGGAGCCTCCTAGTCCAAACTGTCCTGGGAAAGGGCTTAATTTATGACACCTTCAAGTATCCGCGCGCTTTCTCTTCCGGTGACCCTGGCTGACAAAGACTAGGCCACCACTTCGTCGCTTAAATCTCGCGTTCCTTACAGTGGCATGTTCTTCTATGCTTTGATATTAGTATGTAAAATAATTGTATCGATTATTTGCTTATTTATAAATAAATGAAAACATTCGTCGATCGTTTCTACGTGTTAACTCTTTTGTGTTAGCGAACACTTTCTTGAATGATTTTGCATTGTACCGGTATTATTGCTAGGTGCAATGTGCTATCAAAACCTAATCTTAAATGGAACTGTATATTTTTTTTCAATATCATTGTATACTGTGAAAAAACAAATTCAAGGACCCTAATAACCATATACTTTCCATCATTAAATTTCCAGATATTTGCATTTGAAGATAATTAAGGTTTCCCAAACGGTAAACTAACGGACGATTAGTTAGTTTTTCTTCAGTTTTATTTGAAGTGTTTATTCAACATCGATGTAAAAATCACAATCAATTTCCTCTCACAAAGATATATGTATATACAATTTTCGGGTTTATGACACTAACGCCTGTTTAATCTATTTTTAAGGGATCATTTTTTTTCTCTTCGAGAACATAGTTTAATTAATTTTCTCCTCCCAGAGATCAGGGCCCAGAGAGTGCTCACTGTCACAGAACCCCCTCATGTTTCCTTTCTTCGTCGCCGTGATGAAAGTCCCAACTTTGGCAACTGAGATCTTCACCTGCGGTTGCAGCATGACATATTTCGAAAATAATTTTTCGGTTTTTATTATATGGTCCGAGGCACCTGAGTCCAGTAAGAATGTTATTTTTCCTTCAGAATTTTGAACTTCATTGTTTCCAGCCATAAAGGCGAACCCAGAAGTATTTTCCTGTGAGCCACTTGGTTCAGAAATTTGAACCGTTTGTATACTTCTTTTCCTTTCCTCGTTGTATCGCTGGTTCCTCTTATAATGATAGCAGTCTTTTATCTTGTGTCTTCTCCCACAATGATGAAATTTTATCATCGGTCCTTTCTTGCTGTAATTACCTGATTTCTTCATTGCTTCATTTTTGAAGAATGATTTTTGACCCAGACCTTTATTTCTTCTGACGGTTTGTATATGAAGTACTTTCGTACTTGTACAATCGTTCTCCGTTCTTATCTTTACTTCGTGATCTAATAATCTCGTCTTCACGAATGACACAGTTAAATTGTCTTCTGACAATGTCTCGGTGGTCGTAATCACATCACCGTACGATGCAGGGAGAGTTAACAGTGAAGTACTTTCGTACTTGTACAATCGTTCTCCGTTCTTATCTTTACTTCGTGATCTAATAATCTCATCTTCACGAATGACACAGTTAAATTGTCTTCTGACAATGTCTTGGTGGCCGTAATCACATCATCGTACGATGCAGGGAGAGTTAACAGTAGGTGTGAAACTTTGTCCGTTTCTTCCAGTTTCGCTCCTGCTGCTGCTAATTCCGTAATTAGGTCGTCAAAAATGGTGAAGTGTTTTATCAATGGCGTATCACCCTGCAATTTGAGACTCAATAGTTTTTTTCTTAAGGCTAATTGAGTGGCTAGACTCTTCCTTTCGTAGATCGCGTCTAAGCCTTTTAATACTTCCTTCGCTGTACTGAAATGAGTCTGATAAATATTCTACTATCAGATTCTTGGCTACTCTTTCCGCTCTGATCCATTCAACACTTAACTTTGTAGGAATGTCTTCATCTATTACTTTAAGAACATATAGTTCATTCATCAACGCGCGTATTCTTAATTTCCACACACTATATTTTTCACCGTCAAAAGGTGTTGCGAGATGCGCCCTTTTTCCGACTCGGGTGTCAGAGTAATGCCGTGATGGTGGAATTTCCTGACTCGTGCGACTTTCGGTGATAGACAAGGACAGCGTCCACTTCGCCGGGCAACTTAATCGGCCGGCGACTTAATCAGTTCGCACACCACGAGCTTCAGAAGGAAGCTGATCGAGTCTGGACGAGAACGATCGAGTTTTTTTTCTGGTGTACGAGTTTTGACTTTGGTCTATTTACTACGAGTGTTGAAATTGTTCCTTTTACGGCGAGTGTTGAAAATGTTCTGTGGTTTTTTCGGAGGACGATTCCTCCTGAGGGAAGCGCGATTTCCCTCTCTACGCTTCGAGGCTCCGATGGGGGTGAAGCACAAAATTTGACCTAATTGGTCGACTTTGTCTCCACCCCATCAGAGATAGAAACGAGGGAAGGGGCACGCGTACTACCATGCACTTCCGTGACTAACGCGAAGTCCTCGGTTTTCTTGATACTTTATGGCAGGGCCTGGCTGGTGTCTCGAGAGTTTAGCCCTAACGGCGCCATGCCACAAGTGCCGAGACTTGACCGTTCGACGCTTCAAAAGGGACTTCTATTATTTTCGCGCCGTGTTACGACCGTCGAAGTCCTTGTCAAGGTTTACGTACTTTGCGTAAGAACTCCGACGGCGCATCCTTGGTGACATAGATGGGACCTACATCCACGATTGGAAGTAGGCCATTGAAAAGGTTTATTTTACGCATTCTTGGTTTCCGGTGTCCCCTTTGGAACGTCGATGGACTTACATCTGCAACGCAGATGTATATTCATCGAGCATGTACGAGCAGGAATTTAAGGGGTGAGAATTGTTATTTTCTAGGAAAACTACAAGTGCGATGCATGATGGTATTCGTCCTTTGTTACGACGTAACAAAAGGCTTAATGTTTCTTCTGGTTTTTAGGTTTTCCATTTTTATATTAAAACACTAAGCACTAGAACTAAATCAAATATTACTAAACTAAAGACACCTAAATATATATAACGTTTATACTGTAACATATTTTAAATATTGTTTTTTTTACACTAAAATAGTTTATACAACGCAATCTGGGCCCATAACCTATTTGAAATGGATTATGAAAATGAAATAGTCTTTTTATCTTGTGATATACTATTTATTGACGGACTCAGAGGAAAGGTCTTTACGCTTTTGAATGTTCTAAAGGACTGTTGCTGGGCACCCAAAAAGAAAGTTGGGGTCCCCTTATACATAGGAACTGTTTACTTTATGGTATCGCATTGTGCAGTGCGTGATTTGAACACGGACACCAGACACATCCGGTGGAAGTCTTAATGCCTTTGTTTAAAATAAGTCCTCACTTGATTATTTCCATAGGGTGTTGTTGTCTCGTAAGAAATCGCGACGAACTTGGTCTGGCGGATTATCATCATAAACTTGTGCAATTACACTTGGCCTCCAGACCGAGGTACCGGTCCTCTCGCGCGTACCGTACCCTCCGTGGAGAGGTCACGTGCGCGCTGGAAAGTCACGCGGCAACCCCTGGGAAAAACCCAAAAATTGGGGTTTTCTAATGTTAAGCAACAATCCCCTTCCCTTGGAAAGAGCTGCGTCCCACCTAAACAACCTCCTCCAACGAGGAGTCAGCACCTATACCCCCCCAGAAGAAATCGGCCACCAATCAGCAACTGGCCGAGTGGATAAAACTAAGGAAACGAGACAGAAGCGCGTCCTTTTTTGGAAGTCTTAGCAGTGGTCTTACGAAAATTAGTATTTTAATAGTCTCGTGGCGACATTACCTCAAGTATCACTCTGTTGCAAATAAAACTAGTTGTTAGCATTTCACATTGAATAAACCAAGGTGTGATTAAACTCGCGTACCGGTTCGGCAATTAAGCATCGAACATTACGCGACCCAAACAGGTGTTGTTAGAAATAATCCAACAATCCTCATGTTAGTTCATGGCATTTGAGTCATTGATTGAACGTAAGTCTGGCGTTAGTAGGAGTAGCGTGTTAAGAATTTTTGCCAAACATTTTCACCCATATCATATGAACCTCCATCAATTGCACGGTACAGATTGTCAAAATCGCATATCGTTTTGTCAGTTGATACAGCACCAAATACGCACAAGTAATGATTTTCTTTCGTCAATACTATTTACTGATGAGCAAACTTTTACAAAAGATGGGCAACTAAATCTACACATGCATTATTGGTATATCGAAAACCTAGACTGGTTACAAGAAATTGATCACCAATGACGATGGTCAATAGTGTGGTGCGGTATAATAGGTGACAAAATAATTGGACCATATTTCATTGACGGAACTCTTACGGCTACAAAATATGAAAACTTCATAAAAAACAATCTCGGCAGTTCATTACAAGAAGTATCATCGAACACATGTCAATTAATGTAGCATCAACACGATGGGTGCCCCGCGTATTATGCACGTCGAGTAAGAGATACACTTAATAGGATGTTTCCGAATCGATGGATAGGACGCGGCGGACCAATTTCGTAGCCAACTCCTTTGCCCGATATTACCCCACTTGATTTCTTTTCGTGGGGAATACTAAAAAACATCGTGTATCAGCAGGAGCCACCAACTCCACATGATATGAAGCAAAGACTGATTGGATCATGTGCTACAATCAATCCGGAAACAATAGCAGACGCACGGTCTTCAGCAATTCGACAATTTCAAAACTGCATCCATGCGAATGGTTATCACTTCGAGCATCTCTTATAACGCCAGACTCTTTGTTTTACCTTTTTATCTATTGTTAAATGATCTGGTGTGAGGGGTCGTTAAAATCGTTTAAATACCCGCTATTTTACTAGAAATAAAAAAGTATAGCATGTCATTGAAAAAAATGGATATAATCTCGAAATTTTCTAAAACCTTCGAAATATAAAAAAATTAGCATATGCATCTTACGTGCCCCCTCTGTGCCGTACAACTTTTGTAAATAATGTTTTTCCATATCTCTAAAAATAACGGAGATATTTAAGATGATCAAAGTTATTGAGCCACCCTATATGTATATCGTAGTGTTAAAATAAGTCTGAGTAATTATTTTTCAAGTACTTGTTCCTTCCCACTTTTTGCAAATCTGTTTACACAGCTACATTCTTCGTTCAGAAATACAAATTTCAATTTACACTATCCCTCTGTGTCTAATAGTTTCCGAAACATTGGACTAAATATCTTTACTATTTTCACCTCTTCAGTGTGGACGATTGCTGATAAAAAAAAGTATGTGTCGAATATTTTTTTGAGGTCTACCGCAAGCTCAAATTTCATCAAAATCAGAAATTATCTCTTCGAGATGTCCTCTTGTTAGTTTCTTTAATGTTCGTCTATAATTAAAGTACGTATGTGTATCAAAAGTTCTAGCCATTACTGTCGTTACTTCAAAAATGTGTTGTGTTATTAACAAGGCAGGTGTTAATGCCCGTGGTTGTGGCGATGAACTTTCGAGCTTTGTAGATGTTTTTCCATAACAAGGCAGGTGTTAATGCCCGTGGTTGTGGCGATGAACTTTCGAGCTTTGTAGATGTTTTCCCCGATGTTGTGTCGTCTAGATACTGGTTCGAAGGACCACCCAAATGATTGGGACTTGTAAAAACTGATCTATGGTATCGCGTGATGTGAGCTGGTTGCTCCTTGGTTCTCCTTGTTCGTGGTGGTTGAACGACTACTCGACGACTCCTCTCCGACGTCGCGTCTCGGACGTCCGTGAGAGGGATTTTTGTTGGGACACGCTGATTAACGATTGCATTTGTCAATCAGCGTGTCTAATATCGTCTTTACCGCCCTTCCAGTGCACCCTTAGCGCGCTGCCACCTTGGAAGGGTGGGAGACGGTCGCGAGGGGTGGGCGGAAGTCCCAAAAATCTGGAATTTCCTCCGGGTGACTAATCGGCAAGCGGACCGTTACATACAGATGTGCCGTTCGGAAATTCGTGGTTTATGGTATGTTCGTAGGCTATTGAGCGCGAGGGACACAAATTACTAAAAATCTAGCAAAGCAATTCTAGTGACCCTCAATAAACGTGCAAGCAATAAACGAAAATTCTGAACTCAAAAATAACCGTTCCCGGTCGATCGTGCCATAAACCGTTTCTACAGAAAACCTAACAGCAGGTGTTACTAGCAAAATGGTCGTTAAAGTCAAACACTAGTTACGTTAACATGAAAAGGTACAATTGTCTCAGTTTATAAAGCATTTATTCTGCAATGCGCAGATACAATCAAAAGACATTTCACTATGTGGATTTAACGAGTACGCGTGCTCATAAAAATACGCGCGTCTCGTAAAGTGCAAAAAAAAGTTCGAAAGAGTATCATTTAGCTGTAAGAAGTTTTTATTCTCCTTTGTAGAACTCAAACTGAGTGCTTTTCATGTGCAGTTATGCGATACTTTTGTTATTTTTGCTCTACGTCCAAGCAAACATGGGCAGATACTTCTCGCGCGTATGTTACGAACCTATTCGTTTGAGATATCTACAGAAGACAGTTTGATAGTTGTAGATTCAATGTTTTCAACTTTACGACTCGACGTAGTGCTTCTACTCGTGTTCTATTAGGTATCCTGTTTTACGGTTTGCTAAAATTGCCCATTACGAGAGCTAAATTCTGACGAACAGAACTTTTATTGTTCATGCGGCTACAAAAATGAGAGATGCAGAGGGTTTTAAGAGCGTAGTTTGGAATATCATCTCAGTTTGGTAGCGTTAGTATGTTTGCATTTTGTTTTTGTTGTTTTACGCGCATGTTGCAATGTGTAGCATTACAAAAAGTCAATATTCAGGATCATTTGCTGCTATCTTAAATTTTATAACCTTGGATGGTTTGTTTTTCTTGGTTGATTACTTTTAAAGAAATGTTTTAAAATGTTCTGTAACGGAAACGTATTACATTCTCTGTGGAATCGAATTTTGTACCAAGTTAGTGTAACAAGTAGTAATAATTTTGGAAAAATTAGGAATATTGAAGAATTTCGTAGTCACTCGCTAAAAACTGTTTTCTTCAATTCTTTCTGTTCATAGAAACACAATTCTTGCATCGAATTAAGGCACAATCTTTTACCGCCACAAAAGTTTCTTAAATATAAATTAATCTCAATGAACGGTTCTGTGTAATGAATATTAAATTATTTACGTTTCTGTGGTAAGTTTAAAATTTTGCATTTAAACTTTAAGATTGCTGTGGAAATTTGTAGTAATAGAACTTACAATTAAGGAAGAACATTGTATGCAGAATTGTAAGTCTGTTTTTACAGAGTTCTCGTCCTACAGAATTCTGAATGAAATTTTAATTACCTTACCCCAATCACTCTTAAGATAATAGAAAAATTCTGAATTAATTTCTCGTCTGTAAGGGAGACTGGGGCTAAACGTTACAATTTTGAGAAAACATAAAGAACGACCGAGAAATAATTCAGTTATTCTCTTCACTATTAACTAATTTATTGTTAAATTTATTGTACTTTAAGATTCTGAGCTTACATTTAACATATTGTTATTAGTTTTTCGTAGAGAATCATTTATTTGCAATTCGGCTAAGCGTAACTTCTAATTCCGTCGTGGGGCAAGTTGTTATCGCATTGGGGTAAGTTGTTCCTAAGAAAAAAAGAGTTGCTTTTCAGTGAAATATTTCAATTTCTGATGAAATAAAATACAATTTTATGAATAATGTTTATTTATTAAGGTTCAAATCAACCAAAATATATTATCCTTAAAAGAAAACTAAACCAGTATAAAAATCATGAACATTATCTTTCGCCTTACAAGGAAAGGTCCCGAGGTGTAACTCTCAGATTTTAACGATCTTTGGCACAATCATAGAACTTGAAAAACTGAAGCCACTGATACCTGGTTTTGGGGGCAGACGGTTAATAGTTTACGAGATATTTAACATTAAAGTTTTTTACCTGTATCTTGATAAAACACGTTGAACAAGGTGGTTCCATGCAGGATAAATTGGAGCAAATAGACACGTATGTCTTCGACAGATTTTGGGAGGCAAGACACGACAAACGAACAATTGTTTTTACGCGAAAGCTTCAATTATGGGCGTTAGCGGCTGCTTTCCAATATGGACCGGAAATACGATTTACGGCATCTTCACACTGGGCAAAAAATTTCAAAATTCGACACAATATCCGGCAACGTCGAATTACTAAATATGTAACAAACAGGGTAATAGAAAGTCTTGAAACGATAGAACAGTCTGCAAAATTATTCCAGGACCAAGCAAGACAGATAATTCACAATTTTCATCCGGATTATGTCATCAACACGGACCAAACTGGTGCACAGTATTACACACCACCTACAAGAACTCTTTCGTTTGTGGGTGAAAAAATAACAGAAGCAAGTGTGTAAAGTTTAACGAAAATGACACATTCGTATACTGCACAATATGCTCTTACGTTGTCAGGAAAATTGCTCCCAAAAGTTTTCATTTGTTTGCAAGAGGCTAGTGGAACTTTTGGGCCACAAATACAAGAAAAAATAAAGCAGTTCATGGAACAAAAAAAATATAACAATAACCTGCACAAAATCGGGAAAGTTACAATCAAACACATATGAAGAATATTTGGACAATATTATTTTGCCATATGTGAAACAGGAGCCATTTTTATCCATAATAGATTCGTGGTCTGGACAGACCAATCCAGCTATATATGATGAAAAATTTAAAGACACGAATCATTTACCAGCATGCAATTTAAAAATAATTCCACCAAAATGCAGAACTCATAACGGACTGAATTTTTTCGCTGAACTTCTCTAGACATTGTTTCCCTTCGCTGCTGCTACATATCCTGAATATTGACTCGAAATATCCGTTGCATTTCCAACTACCACGCAGTGTAAAATTTAGATGCGTCTTTTTTTATGTTAGAAAGATGAGAACCAATTCGACACAGTCGGCTGTTGCGGTAAGCGAGTTGGGTCAAAATGACCCGGCATTCGGTGTGCGAGGGTTAATACATCTAACAGAATTCTGTATGAGACACGCAGAACGTTGTGACAGAAGCTTGTTTCGTTATTTAAGTTACATCATTATAGATATGTATAAAATGCACAAAAGTAATGAATAATATAATATAATAAAAAATAAAAAATAAATATGTAGCGGCCAGCTACAGGCCACACTTGGCGCACAGATGACCAGCGCGGTTTATGACGGGCGCGCTAGCAAAAGCTATTTTTGAGGAAACCGTTTTTAGCTGTTTAACTTTTCTTAAATATTACAAAGCATGTTTTTCGTAGAAACTTTCACCGACGGTCTCAATAGTAAATTGCCCCGCCATAAAACTAAGATTTCCGAAAGGTTCGCCGTACAGGGCCACGAGGCCGAACATGTACATATCACAGGTACCGAACCTAGAGGAAATTTCGCTGACAATGAGTTGCCAAGTCTCCGACGGCGAACTCGCCCCTCCACTAGAAAGCCTCGCTGTCCTGGAAAAAGCGCGCCAAGGGCGCAAGGGGCAAGCGCAGGCTAAGTAACGAAATTCCTGATTGGTTAACCCGACGCATCGGTATTAACCAATTAGGAAAAGTAGTGAAGAGTGGAACAAGAAAAAGCTGGGGAGGCAGTCAGTCATTCTCTGACCTCTCGAGCCAGCAGGTAAAAATAAAAGACTTCACAGAGTAATTGTGTGGGTGTATTTTACCCCGTCCACGTTCCCTTCATATCGCGTAAAAGACCTACAAATATATTAAAAATAGATTTTTTTGAATATGTAATCTGATATGAAAAAATATTCTAAATTTTGACTTACTTTTGACGGAAGGAATCACCTCCTTTTTGATTGACCACAATTTCGAATACCCATTATGTTCAAAAAAAAAAAAATAAATCAATCTGACAAACAATTTATTTATTTACCCTTCTCTCTATTGATCATAGCGAAATTCAAGAATTAAATTAGCCCCGTCTCCTTATTGGCTGTCAATCCTGAGAGTTTGCAGCACTCGTTTGTTCTCAGAGCTGATCTGACGTCGACTATCCTTAATAGACTATATTATCTCCCAGCCGGGAAGTCCGGGTAATTTTAAAAGTTCCCTCATATCGGCCCTATGGTGACGCCTCTGGCGCTTTCAACGGGGAATGAGAGATAAAAGCATGGTAGAGCGAAAAGTGATCGTAGCAGGCGAAATGCCTCGGTTTGAACGTGAAGGGGAGAAGGGATCGGAGAAGAATAATTTTCCAACTTTTTTCCCGCGAACCGAATATCGTAATCCAGCAGCTACTCGTGACGCACCGAAAATAAAAATTGCCGGTGGGCTGGCTGCTCTCGATAGTAGAATCTTTGTTACTCAATACCGCCCTGTTTGGAGAGAATTAACATAATTGGCTTTTGATTTATATCGCATTGCTTCTTTCGTAGATACGTTCTAATCGCGCTGCCTTTACATAATGGTGACCATTAAATGGACTGAATTTCGAGAATATGATCTAGTTTAGGAACATTATTTACGTGAGGGATAAAGTACCATGCATACTGCATACATTATTTTGTCTGCAGCGTTGCTTACACCAACACGCATTATAATGTGTATATTATTATTTATTTACACACATACTCGACCTACTGTAGAATATAAGGTGTAACTGCTTTCGTTCTGTCTCATCAAAGTGGGGGGGTTAAACTCAGATAAGAAATTGTATTGACAAGGACTTGGTGGGGATTCGTCCCTTTGATGGTGGAGCCACAAAACTAACCTCATATATTTAGAATCTGTACTAAGACTTCCAGGGTACAAAACCCACCTGTAGGGTATATAACAATAAAATAAATAACAACTAATATAACGCGGATCTACTTTCTAGTTCCTCGCTGCCAAGGGATTTGCCCACGGTCGTGGAAAAATTAGGAACGGGGACCCATAGCGGGAGGCGAACTTAGCCACACCGAAGTGTGTTGTCAGGGAAGCCGCACGAAGGCGTCGCCCCGGGTTTTACTGCGCCCCGCGCCTTACTATACAAAAGTATAGTAAGACTCGCACCGCTTGGTGTAAAAGACCAAGACGGGCTAAAATTAAAATTTCAACTGGCAGCTGTTTCGTCCAGTATTGAAATTTATCTGGGCCTTACGGCCACGTCTTGAGCATGCTTGTTAGTTGTGTAAAATGCATGCACCGGCCTTTCGGCCTGGTCATGTTCTAAAATTTCTCTTAGGTCTAGCCTGAAGACAGTCCATTTGTTGTCAGCTGATAAAATTTGTCATGCAGTTAGTGTATAAAATTCTCATGCATGTTAAGAGTATAAAATTGTCAGGTGAACCAATCCTTCGTCTTTGACTAGACATACTCTTTATTACTATAAAATAATAAATACATAAATTATTACGACTACACAGTGTAGTCATAGTCAATAAACTGGTTAGCCATCTCGATCGACGATCTGAGGGCGATCAATGAGACCGTAAGCATGTGGTTCGCTTTGAGCCCTAGGACTTTCATATTTTCCTTAGTGTCCTTGGGCATTGCTCCTCTGCAACCCACAATTTTATTCGCAAAACGAATTATCTTTGTACTTTCTTTTCTTCTCGCGCTCTGCGTCCCGCAGGTTTTCCTTGTATTCATAACGTACGGTAACATCCACTACGTAGACCCTATCTTGGTCTTTGATAACCAAATCAGGTCTACGCAGGTCGCCAACCACGTTTATTTCGGGTTCTTCAAATATTGCACAGCGGATTTTGCCCTTGGCTCTTTATTCTCATGGGTTCGCTATGGGTGCAGTTGCCTAGTATGTGTCCTAGGGTCTCTGCTTGGGTTCCACATCTTTTGCACGTGTAATCTATTTCCTTTTTTGCTCTTTTCATGGCAACTCTGGTGCCAAATGTATTTGTTCGTAATTTTAATGCATCCAAATACCTGGATGCTTTTAATAATTCCGGGGTATAAAGCCAGGCGTTCCCGACTTTATCCCCGAAGAACTCCCTGACACCATGGCCTTGGAAGACGAGTTGCCTCCATTTATCTGTCTTTTTTCTTGAGGGCTATTTGCGTCGCCTCTATCCTCTCTAAACATGTCGGCCATTCTAGGCCCATAGACGCCGCATACTTCTTTGCAATTCCCTCTTGCCCTAAACAGGCTTGCCTGACTGCTGCATCAGTCGAATTTCCCATTTTGGTCAGGCTCCTTAGCTTTGCTAATTTAACAATGTTTGCCATCCTCGGGACCCCCTGATCCCCGTGACTTTTGTCCGTGTAAATTAGTCCATCTGTTGTCGACGGATGCAGGCGTAGGATCTTCTTTATAATTGTTCTAATTTCCTGATCCAGCCTGTCTAGGGTTCCCAGAAGAGGTGCATTGGCTACAAGTTTATGAATATAGTTTGACAAGTGGTGCACCTTTATTTATTCGGCTTTTTGGTGCGGTTTTAGCTCCATCTTACTCAAGTTGCTGGCGACGTCTATAATTTCCTGGATAGAGGCTCCAGTATCCCCCTCCAAGGATCCAATTTGGCCCCCAAATAGTTTATTATCGTTTCGGGATCGGCATCAGGAACGGCCTGCTGCCCGATTTCTGATTTTGGATTTATTATATGCCA
>NW_017100459.1:95286-115692 GCF_001263275.1 Habropoda laboriosa | reverse complement strand
CATTTGTCTGCTGCGACTTTCGTGTCTAATTTGTTTAAGTATCGCGCTAACATATTCAATTGTTTGCGCGCTTCATTCTGATCCTTTCCGATCAGAACCAGATCGTCAGCAAATGCAGTAATGGAGACATTCTCGTCTCCCAACTTGACGCCCTCAGTCGTCTCGTCAATATCCTGTATAATTGGATCTACGGCTAAGTTAAATAATAGCGGAGACAGTGGATCCCCCTGCTTGACGCCTCTCAGCAGGTCCACTGTCAGGGTCTCTCTATTCTTACACATTATACTGGTTCGGCAGCCATCGTACATTTTAGTAATATATTCTCCTATTCTTGTAGATTTTCTGGTCTTCTTTGTATACATTGTTCAGAGCAATTAGAGGATAGCAATTATGAAAAATTTTATTACACCCTAGAGCTGGCGAATTGACGGCCCGTGGACCGCATATTACCCTTTCCCCTACTTGCCTGTTTTGCAGAGCCGTAGGGGAACAGTCCTCTCTTTAACTATATGATGTCGCCATCTTTATATTGTCCTTGTGATGAACTGGCGGCTCGTCAGTAGTAGCTCTCGCTCCTACATAGAACAGACTGATAGTGGGAGAATGAACTGACTGTGCAGTCCCCGGCGGAACAGAAGTTCGTCAGCTCTGTAATACGCAATCCAAAAAGTGCTACAGACTTGATAGGTTGACATGTCATTCGCACAGTACTGTGAGAAAGATTGAGTTTAAGACACTCATTAAACGATACTGAGAAAAGAAATGTTCGTCACGTACAGAACTACTCTAATTTCATACATCAGTGTATTTGATAATTGTTTGATATCGAGAATATCATTTATTGTCGTAGACCAATTTTAGAATAGGATAGACTTTGAATATGCAGCCTAGATGATGCCATCGACGAACAACGAGAACTAGCAAAATAAAATGTACATAGTGTTTTCCAGTAATAAAGTTATTTGAAGTCATGTTTGAAAAATAAAAAAATTTTGTATAAAATCCTCTGGATATCATCGTTTAGAGCAAGGATCTTCAACCTTCCACAGCCTTTGGAACTCTTCTAGTTTATAACTTTTGTTATCTGTACAAGTTCCACCTAAACATTCTTTTACATATCACGAAAATCCGTGGGACTAACTCCCCACCCGGGAAAAAATGTAGTTGCAGACCATTCTTTGAATTACACTGAACAATGGTTTTAGGAAGGGATGATGATTGGGGTGAATCTTCAGGGTGTGGAATAAAGGGTAACTCAGGGGAAATCTTCTCTTATATTTATTATATAAAAAAATAAAAATAAAATAAATTTTTGTTACGAACCTACTGCCTTTCCCCCACACATTGTTATTACATACTATTATAATATTATTATTAACATTATTATTAGATACTATTATTACATTATTATAAACATTATTATTAGATATTATTATCATTACCAAACACCTTTATAATTAGAAACCAAAAATTCCAAGCAACCGCCACAGGTAGGAAGGGGGCGAAGTCCGGAAAAACCCATGAAGCGACGCTCGACTTCAGGCCTTTTTCCTGACCATTAGGAAGGTAGGAAGCAAGGTGCCACAACTAGTATAAAACCGATGTACCCGCACAAGGTCGACAGATAGTCTAAAACAATACACCTAGAATGACACCCGCTCGAACTAAACATTAAATAAAACGACATCAAACACATTTCTGGAATTGTACGCTTTTAACCAACTCGAGACGAAGGCGATCTCAACCGTTACGGCCCATTCCGTAACAATTATTCTTAGAAGATTTGACAATCGACCAAACTAAACACTATCCATTTCAAACAATTGATGAACACATTGTAACTGGGTTTGGAAAGTGAAAACAAATACGAATTAAATTTTATTTTCTATGAAACACGTAAACAAAACAAATTATTACACACAAACACAAGGACAAAATAATACAAAATAATACAAAGTAACACAAATAAAATTTAATACAAAAAAATCATTAATGACTAGGCTGGGTCTGTTTATTATCGCAAAGCATATTTATATCCGGAGTAATGGTTGAGATTTGCAAACGAATTTCATCTTCTGTATCTGACCTGTTTCTGTATTTAGCCTTTGTTGCTGCGTACAGAGAGACAGAGATCTTTCACAGATATACGTTGATACAAACGACATCAAGTATTTTACAGCTCGTTTAGCAATCTCAGGATTTTCATTCATAATTTGAAGCCAAAAATGCATAATATCAACTTGAAAAAATGTTATTCTTAATAAGGAATCGGTTGATATATTAATGTGTTGTTCTTTTTCTTTTATTGGCAATTGAGAGGTATCGCAAGATTCTTCAAAAGGATTTTGAATCCAAGATGATTTTTCTGTTTGGCTAGGAAAATATTCCAAAAATGTTTCTTGTAAATCTGATAAATGTTGCAACAAATAATTATATTTGACATTTTCATTGAGCTTAGCGTTGTTCATTACCAAAATATTCTGTAAATTAAGAAAGCATTCAGTATTTCCTTTTAAAGTACAATCTGCCCAAAATTTCAATTTGAAAATAGTAGCTCCATTTTATTTTGTACTTTGAAAATATTGATATTTTTCGCTTGGAGGGAAGTGTTAAGTTCATTAAAATACGCAAAAATATCTATCCGCTTCATTTAATTGATAAGCCAATTCAGACGCATGTTCAGTTAAGAACATTCTTATTTCATCTTTTAATTCACAAAATCTTGTCATCACTTTTCCACGTGATAACCATCGGACTTCTGTGTGAAGCAACAGTGTCTTATGTAAACTACCCATATTTTCACATAATAAGGTAAAAATTCTTGCATTCAACGGCCTTGATTTGATAAAATTTACAATTTTAACACAATCGTTAAGAACAACTTTCAGTTCTTCTGGCATTTTCTTTACTGCAAGAGCTTGCCGATGAAGACAGCAATGGGTGCTCCTAATGTGAGGATTTTTCTGTTTTATGCGTGCAACTGCACCCTTCACATTACCAAGCATTGCCTTGGCTCCATCAGCACATACTTGTTGACATAAATCCCAAGATATATCGTACTTCTCGAAATACGAATCAATCAATTTAAAAATTTCTTCGCCTGTTGTTTTGCAGAGCAGAGCTTTGCAAATAAGCATATCCTCTTGAGCAGCAATTCCATGAATATATCGCACAAAAACGAGTAAAATCGCTAATCCAGCGACATCTGTGGATTCGTCCAGTTGAAGGGTAAATCCATGCTGAGAATTTTTCAAACGCTTTATGAGTTCCAGTTCACAGTAATTTGACATGTTCTTGATGCGCCTTGAAATTGTAGTATCCGAAAAAGGGATCAACCAATTTAACATGTTCTTCTCCAATCATGCAAGAAATTATATCTTTAGCACATGGTTTCACTAATTTTTCTGCAATGGTGTAAGCTTCACCTTGTTGAGTAATACGATAACTGGCCCGATAAGATACTTCCAAAGCATTTTTATTATCGTGATGTACAACACCATCAGTTCAGATTGGCCGACAGATCCAGACGAGAAATGGCTAAAGGCGGAAAGGCAGGCTTATTGATTCAGAATTGTTATTACCATTTAAAAATAACTGATAATCGCTAATGCTTTTCTAAATTTTTGTTCTTGTATTCTACTTTCGATGCAACAGTGTCCGATCGGTCTTCGTGTGACGTTAGTGATAACGATTCGATCAAAGTCTGGCTTAATGGAAAAATCCGGTAAGCGAGCTTCACGTAAAAGGCGAAAACTTGCTGGTTCCTTGAATGCCGTATACGGTAGTGACGTTCTTCGTCTTTCTGAAAATTTAAAATTCCTGAAATTTCTCGGTGTTCCCGTAGGAATACACAACCTCCTTTATCGAGCTCGTTTTGGTAATGAAACAGGACTCCGGGAGCATTAAAATGCTTTGGCTGTCATGTGAGGGAATAAATTATTATATTGTTCTTCTACGAAAAATAAGTATAGACCAAACGTAAATTTTTTGGTTTTATTGCATTCTGATGTTTAAACTCTGATGTTTAAATTCTGATGCTTTTTAAACTTGTGAAGATGTAATATCGTAGTCCTTAATGTTTTTAGGTTGTTCCGTGAGCCCTTGTATTTTTCGTATGTTTAGAAAAGGACCAACAGATTCTACACTTTTAACACTGTTTAGTCGTCCTAATAGATTTACGGCGTTTTCCAGACACGGGGCTGGAAATTATTTGGTCCTTCGCAGCAGTTGTCAATTTGGGAGGCCATCGAGCACTTTAACGTTTATTTAGAAGTTCTATGCTTTTCTTCTCGTGGCTCTCGTCCACATCTGTTTGTTATATTTTAACTTCTCAGGGTTTTTGGTCTCCACTTTGGTATGTTTTTGTTAGCGACGAAGCGCTGCACAGACTTATTACCTGCTGCGTTTATTGCTTCGAGACGCGCGAGTTTCCGCGCGCGTCACTCAAGGGTGCGGACGACACTTGAGAGTGACCGTTGACTTGGGGACGTCCCTTTAGTTCGTTCTTTGTTTAATAGCTTGCCAATCGCGTATAGTCAACCACCTCCTTTGTCGAAGTCGAAATTGTAATAACCAATCCGCGTGTCTCACCCCCGCCGAATGTATCCTGACCGAGGTATCTTCGAACTTTTTCTGAGACCTCGAAAAAAGCAGAATCCATTCGGCTAGCAACAAGTAACATCGAAATCTTCCGGAAACCAAACACGAGCAAATTAGTTAGTATCCCGATACACGGGAGTGGCCCTTCGAATTTGTAATCAGTCGGCACAAACGTGCAAATTCAGCAAAACTCGAAAGATCGCAAGATTACCGCGAGTAGACTAAACAAACACTTTTCTACATTCTTTAAAATAATGGTAGTCTGTTGTAGGCTCCATAGTAAGGTTACGAGAAATTTCTTTAGTGCATAATTTTGGATATCTATTAGCTGTTACTTTAATGTCATCAAAATTAACTTCAACAGGTCTGTCGGGCCTAGGCAAGTCTTTGATGTCTAAATATTTTTACAAATGGTTCTGGTTGTTACCACCGCGTTATGTTTAAGTTCAAATTTATATAATATAACGTATGTCAACTGAATTTCATCGATCTTCACATTTTCGTCTATAAATTAATGCAAAAGAATGTTGAATGAAAAACTTCTGAACAAAAGGTATCTATCGATTGTACTGAATTAAATAACCACCAACTAGTGTTTGTTTAAATAAAATATAAAGCACAATCGACGTGAAAGTAGAACTTTAAAAAGAACTCAAGCACTTATAGGACAATTTAATACATTTAACTGTCAGTTTTATAGACTTGTTATTCTTAAGATGTATAGTAGATGTACTTACTTGTATTATAACAGTTAGTAAGTATAGTAATTACATGCTATAATGTAAATATTAACAACAATATTTTATCTGTAATCTCATCCATATGAAAAGTATAGAAGTTGTTAACGCAGCTTCCCGCGCTTCGTGATAGTTGGAAGGTCGGGGTGGCGTTGGAAATTATTGCACGTATGTGCCAACTACTTATTGTCGCGATGGTGATAGCACTCTATTTTGAAATGTCGATTATTGCGGAATGGACCGCACCTGTGGTTTAACAATGTCGAATATCGCGGACTGGCGCGTTCAAGGTAATGTCGAGTGTTTTTACTCAGACTTTTAGAATCTTTTTGAATGTCGTGAATTTGCTGTATATGTATGTATGATTTCGTCAAGGTGGGGAGTTAACCTCATCGACAAATCGTCGGCCTTTCACCCCCTAGGGCCGCCCTCCTCCGTGGTCCGCAGAGTGGGGTGTAGGCGGAGAGGGAGAGACGGTCCCAAAAGCGGTGTCAGCCCCGCGTGGCAATCTTGCCGAAACGTTGATTTTACGGGTTTATGGTATGTTTACCGTTACTGAGCACGCAGAGGCAAGTACCTGGTCACCATGTGGCCCGCAGAAGTGGAGAATTTCCGTGGCCATCAAGTAATAAACCGGATTTGCCCTCTGGCTTGAATAGGCTATTGTTATCAAGAAAATCGTAGAAAACACTTCTCAAATGTAACGTCGCCTGGAATCTGTGCCATAAACCCCGGTTGGTTAAACAGAAGTAAATATAAAATGTGCTCTCCAGATTCGTATATTTTCACACACACTACCAAGTGGCAGAGGACGTGGTACAATGGGCCATTTGAAACATTGGAATACAGGATAATTGAGTATGCACGAAGATTATACTAATTTTGCTTTGGACTTCATTTGTTTGATTTTTAAGTACATGTGTTTACTCAAGTTTCCTATTCATGTGTGGCAGTATCACTGAATGTTAAGTAGATGTAAAAAGTGTTAGATACTGTGTAAATTGTAAGTAATATTTTGTGCGGCATTGAGGTATACCATTTTCCGGAAATACAACTATTTCACTTTAACATGTAAATAAAATATTTTGCTACAGTTTAAATGCAGTAAAATAGTTAGTTTAAATTTCAAATTTTACATGGTGCGGAAGCCTAACTAAAATGTACATAAAAATTTGTTCGTTGCAGCATTTCAATAATTTGTTGTAGTATTTTATTATTGATATGTACATTTGATATAATATATCATTAATTTATATTTCAAATGTTTCATTCTTAATGTTTAATGCAATCTCTTTGTTATGAGTCACGTATGTGCGCATAGAATGTTGTGTTCGCTTTAGGCCATTTATAACTTCAAATATTAGGAGGGATTTAAACATAAAACGTGTGAATGCTGACACCACTTTATCTTAGCTGTTCATTAACCCTATATTTCATGGCAGACAAGGCTTATTTGGTAGAGACCGAACGTAGATTAATGTTTCCTTACGGAGGTGAATCTATGTTCCTAAATCCCGCATGGTCTTTTAGACGATTATTTTCCGAAATGTCGCGCGACGACGTAAATTTTCGGAAGTGTGCTCTACCGAAGATTTACCGGATCCTCTGGGACTTGTGTTCGTTTTCACTGTTTTCATTCGTTTAATATCGCCAGGAAACTACTAGTGCTTTTTTGACTTTCTTTATGCGAGAAATTCAGTTGGTTATAAGTTAAAAAGATTAGGAAAGAAATCGCATTAAATGTTTGATAAATACAAGAATCCTTTATGCGTATATGTTAGGACCTTTGATAGCTGCGAAGAATTTGTACTTCGTATATTAACTTTTTCACAGCCGGTGCGGCGGTTTTGACGCGAGAGCCTCAGCTGGATGCCACGTGCAATTTTCAAAAATCTATAGCTGAATGCCGCAAGGTTTTGGCATTAAGATAGAAGTGAGAATAAGATATAATGATTTCTAATTAAGTTATCACTTTTATTTTAGGTTAGCTTCAGACTTGAGGAACTGAAATAATAAAGTCCTAGTAATTATAAAATACACATAACTCGCTGTAAATATAAAATGACGTTGAACTACGTCAGCGGCTGCCAACGTGTTAGCATTATTCAAATTTATTGATTCGTTGGTTGGCGTTCGGAATAAGACTGATTCGAAATTCGGAAGAGGACATGCATCTAAGTTACCGAAGGCGGAGTTAAATTTGGGAGATGAAAAAATGGGAGAATATAGAAATTCGATTATTGGTCGTAGAGTATTTCTTAAGTAGATGGAGAGAGGGTAAAAGTGGTGGTAGCAGGATGAGGTGTCTGGGGTTTGGGAAATTCCGGAAAAAAGCAGATCGGACATGAAAGAAGGAAAGTACTCGTTAATAATTAGGAAGTCGAAACAATAGATCGTAAAAACGAGTCATGAAAACGCCGTTCGTTTATGATTTTACCGAGGGTACGCGTCTCTAACCGTCTCTGCTAATCCTATGGGCCGCGGGATCCTGCGGGTCCGTTTTACAACTCCCTTGAAATCTTAAATTAAAGAAAAGAAAATGTTGGGTACGGAACATTAGTTCTTGGACTTATTTAAAAAAAAATGTATTTCGACGATTCATTCGATTTTTATTCCAGTTAAAATAAATTTTAGTAAATATTATACATGAAGCAATGCCACAGATTTCTAATAAATTCATAAAAAAAAAACAAATGGCCACTTGTTTGTTCTTGTTTTTGTGGAATAATTTCGTACCATCTGATCCATCGAATCCGTGCCACCCACCTTTTGTGGTATTGTAAAATTCGATAATATCCGGTTTATTTCGCGAATCCGGATTAATTTTAGCATCGTGGTGTGTACTGGATAATAAAATTACAGATTTTGCTTTTTTGGGTACAAATGAAACTATTGTTAATTGTTTTGTGAATCCAAAAATGGTATTTTTTCTTAAGGTTTCAATTATTAGTAAACCACTGTTCTTCAAATTTAATGCTAGCTGCGTAGTTGTAAAAATATTGTCGCATGTTATGTTTCGTTTTGTTTCGAAGTAAGGTGTGCAAAGTTTTTCGACTACGCGTTCTCCTAAATATGGTGCTGAACTTTGTCCATTTTGTTTACCGACGTACGGTTCCCCTCTAAGTGGGTAACCTGTTCTCGAATCATTTGCCCAAAATATTTTCATACCATATTTATTTGGTTTATAAGACATCTTCCTCTATATCTCACCAACTGTTCATCTACAGTTAGTGTGCAACCAGGTATGTAAAACTGTCCAAAACTTTCATTGGTACTTTCCCAAATATTACGAATAGGGGCAAATTCTTTTGCCTGTCTTTGAGTTCTTGTATTTTTGTTATCAAATCTTATAAATTGCAGCAATTTTTTAAATCTATGTTCTGATATTATAATTCGGAAAAGTGATGGACTATATTCTTTGCTCCACAACTTTGAACAATTGACATGCGACTGTTTCAAATGCCTGCAGTAAAAGGGATGCCTATAAATGCTTGCATTTCCATTGTATCCGTAGGTTTCTACAGCATCGAGGCTTTCTACGTTTCCTGAGCTTCCTGGACTCGCGGGAAAGTCCCTTGTTTGCGTCCGCTGGCTACGAAGGAGTTCCAACTCCCTTGCCATTATCAATTTTTCTCTCCTTAATATTTCCAATTCTCTGCATGATGTCGTTCTGCCGCCGCGCTTTGTCGTCTAACCCTTCGCGACACTAGTGTAAGCTGCCCCTTTCGGGGCATCCAGTACCGAAGCTTGCGCCTATTCCTCTATTCAGCTCATCTACTTATCCAACTACGTCAAACAAGAAGACATAGGCTGGCAAACTTTGTGTGCGCGTTCTTCTTCACGCTTCTAAGGCCTAGGACGCCCGACTGAGTCTTGACTCCGAGTCCTGTAAGGAGTTTTGCTCTTCATGTTCCTTGGCCCTGGCACTGAAAATTAATTTCCCAAGCGCAAGAACAAATTTCCGGTCTTCCTTACCCTTCTTGGCCCGGTGGACACCTGGGCCTAAAATGCCTACAGTATCTAGATTTTGGAACCTTACGAATGTATTTTGTTTTCCATTCATTTTCTCTGTTCCATTTTACCTCCTCGTTGAATCCCTTCAGTACTGGCGTATCAACTGATGTGTTAGAAAGTATGAAATAATTATTTCACTGTAGTTTATTAGTTAAATGTAATACAATAAATATAATTTATTTATAAAGTGCCCGATCATCAGATCTCGGGCCATCCAGAATTCACCAACGGTATTTTTGCGTGTTTCAGTCAGTTGTTGAATGCTTTTTCCAGCGTATCAGAGTTAATCGAGATTGGATCTCCGCGACTCCGTCGGTGTAATCTTGGCTTGTTAGAGACAATCTCACTTGGTACCTTTGCATATATACATGGGTGAAAGCGAGCCTCTCGTATTTGTTACATACACCAATGCAAATTATCGAAGTACCAATCTCCATTTTCCTTGATCCTCTTCAATCGCCTGCGAAATTCTAACGTGGTGCATACTACGATTAGAATTTAGCTTAGTATCTTCGCAGAACTTTACCAGACTAAATTAACGGAGAGGATCGAATCGTGTCTTTTTCCCCTCTGTCTCCTTTTCCACGCCGTTCCCTTTTTAGCTCCAACGCTACTCTCGAATACTATAAGAGTGCTTTGTGTGGAAATCTTTTTTCTCTTTCAGACTCGAAGTTTTCCCACCTATTTTGGTTAACCGTAAATTATGCTGCTATTTCTAACAAAACTTGATGCTTAGGGGAATGTCCGTCGTCGTTATCAGTCCGCCAAAATGAACGGAAGCTGTTTCATTCACCGTGTTAAACGTACTACTCGTGATTGATCTTACGATCGTTCGAGTTCCTGCGGATTATGTACGTGGTGTGCCGACTAAATTAAACCTTTCGGAAGACAAATAACTATTGACGAAGTGACTATATTTCTGTAGAACTAACTCGTACGGTTGTCTGATGGATTCTAACGATCGAGGACTGGGACAGTCTCCAAGACACCTCAGATACGAGCCTGCGGCGGGGGTGAGACACGCGGGTTGGTCAACTACATTTTTCGAGCTAGACAAGGGAGATGGTTGAATCTAACGCGATTGGCAATCATTAGGTACCGAAAACTAACTGTTAGGTTTTCTGCAGAAACGGTTTATGGCACGATCGATCGGGAACGGTTATTTTTGAGTTGAGGATTTTCGTTTATTGCTTGCACGGGTCTAATTACATCCTGCGAGGGTCACTAGAATTGCTTTGCTAGATTTTTAGTAATTTGTGTCCCTCGCGCTCAATAGCCTACGAACATACCATAAACCACGAATTTCCGGACGGCATATCTCTGTGTAACGGTCCGCTTGCCGATGAGTCACCCGGAGGAAATTCCAGATTTTTGGGACTTTCCGCCCACCCCTCGCGACCGTCTCCCGCCCTTCCAAGGTGACAGCGCGCTAAGGGTGCACTGGAAAGGCGGTAAAGACGATATTAGACACGCTGATTGACAAATGCAATCGTTAATCAGCGTGTCCTAACAAAAATCCCTCTCACGGACGTCCGAGACGCGACGTCGGAGAGTGAGTCGTCGAGTAGTCGTTCAACCACCACGAACAAGGAGAACCAAGGAGCAACCAGCTCACATCACGCGATACCATAGATCAGTTTTTACAAGTCCCAATAATTTGGGTGGTCCTTCGAACCAGTATCTAGACGGCACAACATCGTGCAAACATCCACAAAGCTTGAAAGTTCATCGCCACAACCACGAGCATTAACATTAACTCATAGCATAAAAATGCAAATTCTGTTAGAGTCTTACTTTTTTATTGTATTCCTGTCGTGACGATTATTTTATTATATTTACGACAGTTTATTATAATTGTTTATCACTTCGAGAATAAATAACTATTGGTTTCTGTTTGCTTAGAATATAAGCATCGTGTCATCAAAGAATTTCTTGTTTCGATTAATTTGTCATTGATTCTTTTTCATTATTTTTGGTTTTTATTAAACACTCATGTACAACAATCTTTGTAAATAATACTCAATATGAGCTTCTAAGTGGTTAATTTACGAACAGACCATCATCCGAAGAAAACGAGACGGAATACCTATGTAATGCATTTTTCATAACTTTCCCACCATTTCCGGGAAAAATGACAATTACATTTTTTCTTCCTTATGCGTAGAATCATGCTGTAAAAAAATTTTTCGTTCCAGCCGTATGCCAAAATTGGCCTTTTTTGATCATCCTACTTTATTAAAGGCCATGGATGTCATTAGTAAGAAAAAATTGTCCATATAATGTATAAGGCAGCACAATTGTTTGGAATACCATATTCTACTCTTCAAGAAAGAATTTTAAAAAAGTAGTTTATATTTACATTACATTTACACTAGTTATCATTTTTATCATATTTACGTTATTTTAAGTTATGGTTTTCTAATTTAAAATATTTCTAGGTTTTAATGTTGCTACAAAAACTGGAAGAAAATTAAAAAATTCAGTTAACAAAAATAGTGAAACCACTGCTAATTACAAAAAATAATAAAATTTTTATTAATTTAACAGTTTTCTCACCTCTTTTATAAAGAAAAATCATGGCCGGAATTACCCCAATAGTAGGGTGTTGCGTCTCAAGTTGGCGGTTAAACTTGTGAAGACTTAAAGACTTTTCTACGTTTCTCGTTTCTTTCTCGAGAATGATATAGTGTTCTCCTATTTGAAGGAATTTGTTTCGTTTCCCTTTTCGAATTATTGCAATATAAATTTTGCATGTGTTTAACAGGAAGTTTATTCCCTTTTTATTTCCTGCACATGCGTCACCCTGTCGCCTTTCACGATGGAGTTTTGCCTTGACTAGAAGTAGGAAGAAGGCGATACGTCCATCTTTCATGAATTTATACTAGTTTTTTCTTGTTAATAGACAGCACAAGCTGCACTATCGTATTCTTTGTTGCCGTTTCCTTTTCTAGAACCAATCGAAGAATCTAGACTGTGTGTTTGTTCATGCCAGACTCTTTATTCGCGTGCCGTGAGGTGGATCAAGATTACGAGATAAAGAAAATCATACAAAGTGTGAGATCTCGTTTTTCTGAGAATTCTAAAAAGAGTAAATTTATTATCTGCCTAGAGCCACTGTGGTGCGTTATTTTAGAGAAATTGGATTCGTAATATGTGCGAATAATTCGAAAAATGAGGGTCTTCTACGGGACTATGTTCGCACCTCGTTGGACTCGTCTTAACATACACTGTTATATTATGTATAAAAAAATATAGCATTCCATTTAAAAAAATTAAACTAATTTTGAAATCTCCCCCACCATACCCGGTACAAAAAAAATATTTATGCCATATAATTTTCACCCTTGTTTCATGATGTAGCAAAAAATGTAGGAACATAAAAAAGTTGTAGCTCTTTTTCATAAAAATGACACTTGAAGAAACTTTTTTTTGAGAATGATGTCACTTCATTTGTTAACTTTTTTTTGTCAAAACATATTCTACGATATTCAAGCTGCATTCCCAAATTTTTTCGATCCAATATCACTGCTATATTTTGAACACCAGCCACTTAAAAATTGAACTGGGTCACATAGACCCCGTGTGACAACGGATGGTTAATTCGAAATACTGAAGTTTCTTTGAAAATTAAAACATTTACTTAACTTGTCAAATAGAAAATATTGGAACTTTAAATTAGCGAACAGTTATTCTATTTATCAAATTGATTGGAAGACAAAAATGAACGCTATTGCACATGATTGACTAAGAATCGAAATTTTTTCATCGTCATTTCAAGGAAGACGTTGACGTCCAAAATGTAGTTGGCATTCCGTTTGGTCAGTCACGTTCCACATCCTGCACAAGCTATTTTCGTTGATTCGAGATCATACAAAGAGTTTGATTGCGACCTAAGCATCGCCGGTTTCTCCCTCTGCAATTACTACCAGGGACATTTTCATTTCCTAACATGTTCGTAGGAATAATGGTAACGATTGTGAACAGTCGTCGAGAATACCAATGTCCCGTTTCATCTTCGTTTTTTCTATCAGTTGAATTATGGGTTAGGGTCATCGATGAACGAACAAAGCAGTTTCAGTTTCACGTTTATCGTTGTGTTCGTTCATTTTTTCTGTAAAAATCTGCATAAATTAATCACATGAATTTGAATTGTCAAAAGCTTCAAAGGGTAATTTATCACAACTGGAAAGTAGTTAATAGTAAACATTGGAGGTTAAGATTAGCAATTGTAATAAGTAGAGGAAGAGATGGTTCTAGCATTTTTGCAGGATGAGGCTAGCAGTTTAGAAAAAAAAGATTGATGAATAAATAATGCAAAATCTTAGTGCTGCTAAAAATACAGTTCGCATGACTGCTCAAGAATCGTACATTACGTAAATGCACATTAATTTTGAATGATGTTCAAACTTGTATAGGGGAGACCGGGGTCAAAAGTAGCAGGGGGCGAAAGTAACATTTAAATAATTCAAAACCTATTGTAGCCATTATCGCAAATTTTAGATATATAATGCAAAATTACAATTGAAGTGCGCACATCCATGTCCTAACAATATAGATAACAATAAATATGCAATTAAAGTATACAGAGAACAAAATGACTTCTCGACACCCTAAAGTAACTTTTTCTCAGTGCTTCAAAATTGTAATATAAATGTTAATTCCAAATGTTTTGGAATTATGAATATTTAGTGAATAAAAATTCAGTTATTTACAACACAAATAATTTATTGTAAGATTGACTATTTTTAAACTCTAAGCTATTTTTCAGTCGCGAGGTGTTCTGTTCAAAGTCCTTGTTCTGTTCAGTACGAGATTCTATTTTGTTCTGATTAGATGGAGGGACGCCTTCCACCGAAGTTGGCAATTGCTCCCTCCATCGTCTGGGAGAATTCCCTCCAATTCATATTTTAGAAGGAACTGCAGAAAAGTGAGATCTAGGATAGTCCAATTAAAAATTGGGACGGTTTCCCGATTGCGCAACGTCTACAGGCCAAGTGTTCGTCCGGTAAACAAGGCCTGCAGGACGTCGCACAAAAGGTCCCAGTTCGGAAAACCCTCTTTTGACTGCGTGTCGGCTTACTATGTGTCAATTGCCGTTGAGGTGGTCTGGCTGGCAATCCTTCGAGAGAAAGTTGTTATGTTCCAGCCAGACCCAAGTCCGTGAGAAACTATACATCCTTTGAAAATACTTGACTTTCTCAAAAACGTCACTGTCCTGTGTCGTCGCAGCGTAAGCCTGAACACATGGCCTTAAGGGGGTATTCTGGTCTAGAGTGTCATTTTTTAGTCCTTCTTAGGGATTTTTTTGAAAGAAAGTATAAGTTTCTCAGTATCGGCATTTTGCATACATATTTATTCGTGCTTTAAGAAAGTTCATAATTTTTTTCAAATGAAAATAATTAAAACTGTCTGAATTATATATCATTCAGTGCGGTCCCTTTAAAAAAAGTGTCCTACTGCCTGACACGATTCCTAAAGGAAAAACCCAAAAGGATTCTTGATTAGTACGAATGTGATTAGTGAAAATTTACAAAATGGCGGCACTTTGAATTTTGTGTATCGATTTTGTCGATTTTCTTTCGTTTTTCAGAGGCTCTAAAAATCAGAAAAATGTATATTTTGGCATAATTCTGGTTCAGACGATAACGGCACATCCACTGAAGGTGCATGTAAAATTTGGAGTCAATCGAACAACTAGAACTTGAGATATCATATCAGCCATTTAGAAAAATATGGTTTCGAGAAAAACGCGTTTAATGTTTCTCATATCAGTTACATGAGAATAGTATACTTATGACTGCGGGCTACATGTCGTTTTCTTTAACCGTCTATAGCTTCGTCAATTTTACGAATTCGGAAAAATCCTTCGACAGTTATACTTCTGCCAGTCTTCTTTCAGAAAATGTAAAAAAAATCGATGTTTTTGAAAAGTGTAGACTAGAATACCCCCTTGACAATAAGTATTCCATGTGCGAGAAAGTGCATTTCCTTTATTTTAATCTTTACTTTGACCCCTTTGAATGTAATACTGATCGTTACGTAACACTTTTAAGTGTCTTGTTAATGAAAATTTGTAATCTAAGTCAAAAAGCATGGCCGGGGACGATTATAACATCAGCAGTCGTAGTCAAAAGTAACATATTTTTGCCTTGTATGCCTTGATTCATATACGCGATATTACCAAATGAAAAATAAGTGCAGTGCCTGAAGTGTAACGATTGAGCACATGAAGACTGCACTAAATAACATAATTTATACGTTTGACATAATTGTGAAACCGAATAATCTGTAATCAGATAAAAATATTGTAATTTTTTAAAGAATTTGATTTAATACCTATTTAGTTCTTCTTTTATATGAACACAATTATTTTACTTCTTTTCATTTACTGTTACAATTTAGTTTAATACATATTTTGATTGAAAAAAAAAAAAATTGTGTTATCAACCGTATGCGCCGGAGTACGGGACGGTTATAACATAACATTTTCTCTGATCTCCATTTTTCATTAATAATTTGGATATTACATATGTACTTGTCATAAAGCTATGTTAGAATTTGGTATAAGAATTTTTGTTGTATATGTAATAGTTTTTGCGTAATCGTAGTCGAAACTTAAATTGCTACTTTTGACCCCGTTCTCCCTTACTTCGACCACGCATAAAATGGAAGAAAGACACAGCCGAAAATCTTGCTGATGAACAAAGAAACACATTAACTGAATGGGAAATAACTCAAAAAGTTTTAACTATTGTTACGGATAACGCGAAAAAAACACGTGAAAATACAATATTTATATACCCCAACTTTAATGAAGATTTGATTGAACTACTTCTGAGTGGTGGAAGATAAGAACAACTAACAAAGTGAGAGGTTTGAGACTTTCACGGTCCGGATTGATATGAGTGGAAATATTTGAGGCTTCCGGGTGTAAGCCGTGTCCAAAAGAATTTACATTCCGACGTTTCGCCAGCATTGCAGCTAGCTTCATCAGGGTCTAGTGACGTACTGATAATGATAACTAACAAAGTGCTCAAGAATTGCGAAATTCGCCGTGAAATATCTAATAACGACAACGTCAGTTGCTTCCGAATGCTATTTTTCTATTGTAAGAAATATCGCTGCATTTAAAAACAAAAACTCGTGTTTCGTCTTGTACTTCGAACAAGCTGTATGTTCGAGAGTGGTGGCGCTGGATTGTCGCTGGTTCGCTGGTGAGGTTTGGTTGGTGGTGTGCTGTCGAAGTAATTGACTTTGAGTGTGCACGTATTTTTAATATATCAAAAGAAAATACTTTATTTCGGACGTGTTAAGCACTCGGGTACTAATTTCTGCGTACTTCGAATATTGCACTAGGTGCCGTCTGAAGATTGAATGTATTGCGTTGAGAGTCTGACTGAATCTTTAATACTCCTAATGTAACTGATGGTCTGTGTACTAACACTCTGTGGTCTTAAGCTAAGTCGGCCTTCTTATCGAGTCGTTCCTTCTCCAAATCTTCTAAAATTTGAAGAAGGGACGCGAAGGGAGGTTCTTAAAATTACTAAGTGACCAACCCCGTATCACTCCTTCCACTGCGCCCGGAGCGCGTCACGTCCTTAGAGCGGGGGTGACGAAGCTGGTCCTTGCTGGATGGAAATTTGACAACAAGGGGGGAAAACCCGGCCAGGTCAACTCTGACTCTCCGACTCGTTCGGAAGGTCAGGTACCGAGAGGGCTCGGTAATTGCATCGGTTTCGAAGACCCTTTGGGGGTGACTTTATGATACCTTGCCTTACTGACTGAACGATAGCCTATTCCTTAATATTTGAGAAATTCTAGGTGCCGCATGTTGGCTGCAGACCGGTCTGCTAAATTAAAAATAACGGTTTGTTGAACTAGAAATCACGTATCATAAAATCGTCCCCTTGCTGTCCTAACAGGACGAGTGGTAATTTGATGTGGTGTGTGATCGAAGTGAGTTATTTGTATATTCGCCGTGTGCCGCGTTGATGAACTTATTTTATAAAAGAAGTGGATGGGTAGGAGGTGGTGGTCTACGCCAATTGGAACGTGCCTACCACCTTGGACAGTCCTCCATGGTCCGCGAGCATACTGCCCACCCTGGAATTTCCAAGTTGGCAGGGTGGTTGGTATGTCGCGATGGCCGGTGAATGGGGCCCAAGGGTAGCTCGCTCGTAACGGGACTTGGGCGGTCAGAGTGGCGCGAAAGGTTTTATGACATGTCAATGTCTATTGAATGTTCACGAGTGGGCACCAGGAAGGTATGTGGCCCGCAGAAACTTTATTTCTCTACAGCCGTAAAACGCTTCCTGGGCTTCGTCGCCAATTTGAAAGGAAATTTTAATTAACGCGAAGCAAAAAGGGGCGCATTCAAAAATAGCGCAAACAGGCGTCCATGTCATAAACCCAATCCCTAATAACTCGCTTATTACCAGGAATACCTTAGTTTTTTTTTTATATCAAAATAGGTAATGAATTAAATAAATTTTGTTAATTTTATAATCGTGTTGATAGTTGCAATCTGCAAATTTGTAAACCCGCATTTTCCGCATATTATTCTAGTACATGTATTCAAATATTCTAAATCTTTTATCAATTTAACCTAACCTTCAAATTTCTTGGATATCCATATATTACAAATCACAGGAATCAAAATACGGATACGTTATTTGGAAGTGACGTGGTGTAAAGTAATTTCTCGCGCAAGTTGTTTAATAAAAATATATTTATTTGAATCCGATAAGGCTTAAACTAATTTTGAAGTGTAGGCGACGCGAGTCTACGACAAAAGGCCTCGTGCCTTTTTCGGGGCTCCCTTAAGTAGCCCCTTTTCCCTGGGAAAGTCCCAGCAAGTGGAGGCGCGGGCCTACATTGCCTAGGCGATACTCTTGTCCTCGAGGACGAAGAAACTCGGAGATGTTTGGAAAAACATCTCTCGATTCTTGAGATCTCTCGAAGAAGAGCTTTAAGTGGCAATTTTAAACGTGTTAAATGTGCCTTAATTTTCGAAACGAATTTAGTTGAGAACCATTCTTCAAATAAAATGGAATTCATCTATGCTGATTTTTGAACTTCGTAATAAACTGGTAAAGCATTGATATTTATGTTTTTAAATGCTCTTGGTTTAGCTGATTTCCCTATAACAAAGAGAGGCAGTTGGTGACTCCTAACAGCATTTGTACAAAAAGTTAGGGTGATTCTCTCTTTATTCGTTTTAAAACCGGCAGCGGTTGTTTTTTGTGCTATTGCTAGCGTTTTGTCCGCAAGAAGTTTGAAATTTATACCTTGTTTCTGATGTGCTCGTGTTTCGTTGCAATCAACCTTTTCGAGCCTTGTCGATTGCCGTGGCGTCATAAAATTACCGCTGCTACGAAAACGAGCGAAGGCGAAAAATATATACAATAGAACTACATACTAAGAAATCTAAGGGTCGGACGGCTGACATACCTGTCGAGGATTAAACATACCTGTTTCATCTAAATTATAGGTCGCTACTTGTTCAGGGGAAAGATTTCCCTCAAGTATAACATTCAACAATTTTTTAGAAAATTTACTTGGTGTTTTGATCGGCTGATAATTTTTCACTACAAAACACTTAAATAATAGATTCCGTGCCGCCTTTCTACCGTGAAAGTCATTCCTCACTGGCTAAGAATTTTTCTTCGTTGTTGATTTTTTCGTGTAATTGAATTACTTTTTCTATCAATATTGGCTGGCTATGAGATGTTTCTTTTTGTTGTTCTTGCAGAAACCATTATTGGAATATGGGAGTTATTGGTTGTTAGATAATTAATAATCCTTATTTTAATCTATAAACTTTTATTAGACACAAGGGAGGTTCGCTTTTCTACTTGATAGCACTATAAGAGCACTGTATACAGACTGAGAGTTCTCCTACGCAACGCCCTAATATTGCCTACGACCCCGCTTCGGACCGAAGGGCCTTTTGTCACGTATTATAAACATTCGGTTCTTTACTAAACAGAGGTGGTAAAGCTAAACGGATTTCTCCGAACGTATACAAAAGAAATATGTACTTCCTAGCAAGGCTTTAGATTAATTTTTGTTATGTCTAACTGACTGATAAATCTAACAACCATATCCATAACGCATCATCAGCTATTTTATTTTTCGATTTTTTCATTGTGCATCTGCTTGAGAGCACTTATTCAAATTCTATTTGCACACTGAAGTCTTGACGAGATTTCCGGTTTTCCCGCCAACCCTTCACTGTACTTTTTCCAACACCCAATTCACTGCGTATCCGTTTTACAAATCCTCTATTGTTCAAACATTTTAAAGCTTTCAATTTCGTTTCAATACTTAACACATTTTGTTTATACTTATTCATACTCATTCTTACGTATTTCTCAATGTTAATGCGATATATGTGAAAAAGTAAAATATTGCGAAAGTGGTAAATAACGTTTGGAATAATTCTAATAAAATAGAAACGCGTGGAAAGCGTTGTATACGTATTGTAGAGCTTCTTATGCCGATTGTCTTATGTCGAAGTCCATTACTGTTAATGCTCGTGGTTGTGGCGATAAACTTTGGAGCTTTGTGGATGTTTGCACGATGTTGTGCCGTCTAGATACTGGTTCGAAGGACCACCCAAATGATTCGGACTTGTAAAAAACTGATCTATGTCTAACGCGTGATGTGAGCTGGTTCCACCTTGCTTCTCCGTGTTCGTGGTGGTTGAACGACTACCACACGACTCCTCGTCAACGTCGCGTCTCGGACGTCCGTGAGAGGGATTTTTGTTGGGACACGCTGATTGGTTAATGGTTAACGATTGCATTTGCCAATCAGCGTGTCTAATATCGTCTTTGCCGCCCTTCCAGTGCGCCCTTAGCGCGCTGTCACCTTGGAAGGGTGAGAGACGGTCGCGAGGGGTGGGCGGAAGGTCCCAAAAATCTGGAATTTCCTCCGGGTGACTAATCGGCAAGCGGACCGTTCGGAAATTCGTGGTTTATGGTATGTTCGTAGGCTATTGAGCGCGAGGGACACAAATTACTAAAAATCTAGCAAAGCAATTCTAGTGACCCTC
>NW_017100459.1:66422-76989 GCF_001263275.1 Habropoda laboriosa | reverse complement strand
GAGCTGGTTGCTCCTTGGTTCTCCTTGTTCGTGGTGGTTCAAAGACTACTCGACGGCTCACTCTCCGACGTCGCGTCTCGGACGTCCGTGAGCGGCATTTTTGTTGGGACATGCTGATTGGTTAATGGTTAACACGTTAAACGCCCAGCCTGTTTTGCTTACCGTTCCGTTCAGGCCACACTTGGCCGTGGGCATGCACACAGTGGGCCATGCGATCTATAAACAGAAGACAACTAACGAAAAGTATACTGTCAGTCGCCGGTGACTGACATGGCGCTTAACGTGTTAACGATTGCATTTGCCAATCAGCGTGTCTAATATCGTCTTTGCCGCCCTTCCAGTGCGCCCTTAGCGCGCTGTCACCTTGGAAGGGTGGGAGACGGTCGCGAGGGGTGGGCGGAAGGTCCCAAAAATCTGGAATTTCCTCCGGGTGACTAATCGGCAAGCGGACCGTTACATACAGATGTGCCGTTCGGAAATTCGTGGTTTATGGTATGTTCGTAGGCTATTGAGCGCGAGGGACACAAATTACTAAAAATCTAGCAAAGCAATTCTAGTGACCCTCGCAGGATGTAATTAGACCCGTGCAAGCAATAAACGAAAATCCTGAACTCAAAAATAACCGTTCCCGGTCGATCGTGCCATAAACCGTTTCTACAGAAAATCTAACAATTACTGCTATAGAAAAATCACAATCTGTTTCTACGAAAACCATTGACCGGTTAAAGCGGAGCCGGATAAGAGGGAGTCTACTGTATAAGTTATTGTAAACTTTTTCAAGTAACGAAAGTTCATATAAATCTCTCTACAGTTGGGGGATCACTTTTGTGTGATTCGTATATCAGCCAGCGATGATAAAATGCCATTAGAAAGTTGTAAAATCAATTTAAGTCTGGGACGTCTTTCAGTAAGTCGCTGGTTTAGGGTGAATGATACGCGAGAAAGAATGTCCTGGGAAACGAAGGGTGGAAAGGATCGAGGGAGACTGGTCTCGAAGGCTCCAGTCACGTGAAGGTTTATTTCAGTGTAATAAAGTGGCCCGTCGCTTTCTGGATTAGCCCGGACTATACTCGCGTCACTTCCTGTTATATCCCTCGTTCTATCAACTAAAGTCATACTATCTTCCATCACTTGTACTTATCGTTTTAAACAAGCTAATTGATCGATTGATCTATGTTGAAGGCGAATGCGTTTGTTTAAAAAATTCATTTTATTTCTTTACAATATTTAATTATTTCGAAATTTTAGCCAAGCAAGATTGAATAAAGTTGAGGCAAATGGAAAGGTAAAAAGTAAAGTGCCATACGAGATGAAGTACAAATGTAAAAAAGACTTATTAATATTCAGGAAATAGAAATTACGAAAGTAAAATTAAGTTTTAGACATTTGAACCAAACTGCAGAAATATTGAGGATAAAATTTGTTGTCAAAAAATAATGAAAAATATCTGATTTTTTGCTTGTCCGATACATATCTAATTCGAAAAATGTTTACACGCAGATTGTATACATTCTGTATTCGTTTATTTTGTATTTAATTCTTCTGTTTCCTTGAAAAGGGAAACAATGTTTTAACGTACATACATATGTATGAATTATTTCATGTCAAAACCGCACAAAATTGCAGTCACAATTATCCATTTTTTCGCATTCACAGTACTCCCTTGTAATCTACTTCCCTATAATCTCTAAATTAAACTTTGCATTTTAGGTCTTTGTCTCCAACGGTTTTCGAGATATTTAGTACTAAAATTTTTTAAATTGAAGGAAACGATGCAATACGTGACGTATTTCAGTCAGAATATTTTTTAACGCTTCGCAGGGAAAAGACATTTTTTTTTTTTATCAGACGTTACGTCTGAGATGAAGCAGAAGGGGTGTTAGAGTTCCCTGGAGTACAGCGGCTCCTTACACTATACAAGAAACTAAAATTTATTAATAAACATGATTAATATCAAGTGGTTGATTAATTAAGGTTAGCAGGAAAAAACCTGCTCAGCAATGGGAAAAGACACCCTCTCGCTGTTGTTTTTCCTATTTATACGGGCTTCGCGACCCGCGCTCGCTCTCTCTCACTCTCACGCACTCTCTTCGCAACTCGCATCCCTCGCATTCGCACAAACACACTCGCTCTTGTTTATTAGCCACGGCTTTCCGAGTTCGTTGCCCTCGTTTCGCCAATTCATGTCGCAGGGTTTTACGGAAACAGACTCGACCATATGATCGGCCCGCTCCGGTCATTAACCTCCTACAATATTGTTTTGTTTTTCTACTTATTTCAAAGGTGAGATGGAGGTCCACAATTGGAACATTGTTTTTGCGACTTGAAAAATAAAATTGTTCTTGCTTCACTTTTTTTTTTACCTTGATTGGCCTTGAGTGACTATGATTATTAAATACTTTAGAATATGGTCCGTGTTTATGCATATTCAAAAATACGCAGTTCCATTTAAAAGAAAGTCAGTGAGACTGAAATCTCTGACACATTTCCATGTAGAACACAAACAAATTAAACCAAAATATTAATCCTCTAAAACAATTCAACCTTGCCGATTAATATTTTCTGGTATTGCCAATATATTCGGAAATATTTAGTTTTTACGCTTTGTTGTACCTCATCAACCTGTGAACAGAAAATGCAAATTTCTCACAGCCAAATATCTTACTATATCACTGTATAGGTATGCCACACACTTATTTGACTAATGGTGTATGTGCGTCGCAGCGTCGACGGTTTATTTGCGACGATTAAACGACGCGGAGGAACTTCACTCGTTGAAGTCCCAGTCGAAGGTGTGGAAAGTGGACTGTATTTGTTTATCGAGTGATATGAAATGTATTTTGTGAATGCACCAAGGGTACAGTTGTGTCTATGGTTGCGATGTGAATCCGTGCATGGTAAGCTACGAAGTGAATACTTGCATCGTCGTCTACGAAGTCCTACTTAAATTTTAAGTAACCCCCTTTTCCTGCCCTTCTCAGAGCGGGGGTGAGGGCACTGTCTAAGTATGGGAGGGGGTTTCTCGAAGGTTCGATGTGTCGCCGAAAATTCCTCCAGGTCGACTCTTAACTACAAGGACCGTTATACACATGTTTTAGCCGACCTTTCGGAAATACCGAGTTTATGACCTGGTCGGTTATTAAGACGAACGAAACGAAATTCTAAAGCTATTGTGTAAAAACTACTACTATCGCGAAGGCACAAATTGCCGGTTATAGAAAAAATAAGACTCTGAAACTATTAACGAAAAATAAACACGAAAATAAACTGTCTGTCACGTCCACGTCATAAACTAACCTTCAAGAATCTTTAATTATAGTGTTCCGTATCGGACGGAACAAATGGTTTTTCAGGAGAAAAGATAAAAAAGTCTTGCAAATTTTAACACTAAATGTCCATTGTAATCTCTATCACTATGTAAATTCTTGTTGGAAGGTCAGCGTTACAGCTTGGGACCTTTTTTTATAAGTATAGATGCATTAAAATTGGCAGATGTTGATTTGGCGAACACCCTTTAATTTCCATTATGTAAGTAAAGTTACAGAATTTAAGGAGTCAATTGAATACAATATATTCCTGGGGATTGTACTTAACCCCTTAACCTATGACAACGTGTCAGACTCGTGGCAGAGATTCTGGTGAAAATGTGAGAAAAATAGTTACATTAGTGAGAAAAATTCATTGTAATCCTAACTTTTCTTTGAATTTGTAAGGCCAACGATTGCTAAATGTAATTAATCTGACAGATTAGTTTTTGTTATCTGATACAGTACTAAAATAGAAAATGGCTGACGCTTAGATGCACAGTCCGAAAAGAAATCATACGTTAAGGGGTTAAAATCCCATAACGCAAAAGAAAATTAAAAAACAAAAAAACTACGCAGCGCAAAACGCAACAAAAATGGGAAAAAACGATCTCGCTTATATCGATATTCAAGATGGCGCTGCAGCCGTCGCACGCTCCAGGGGTACCAACCTGTTTACGTTACTCTAGTTTTATTCCAGCCTCCAACAGATTGCGTTGTACTGTTATGCCGCAGCTTAACAGGGACTTCAAAAATCTCAGTATTTCGTTCACAAAAATAACTCTTTTATTCCGAAGACCAGCTCTTAACAAAACCAATAAACTGAAGTCCCAACTTTTAAGGAAAACTGACGCGCGGCGTGGAGATGGCCTTCCAACCATAGTGTAAGGACTGGTGGAAATTCGTGTTTATCCTAACAGTACTTCAGAACAGAATCTTCGAAGTATTAATAAGTCTACAACAGATTTTACAGCTCCTACACCAGATATATACACTACCGGCCACAAGTTTGGAATCACCTCCCACTTTTCATCAATATTAAATCTGCTGCTAATTTTTTATAGATTTGAAGTTTATCTCAATTCTACATTTATCAATTTATCTCATATTAATTGATTCGAATGAAAAAATTCTCAAAGTCGTTGACTTTTTTCTGCAAATTTTTGTGTAAATTGCAATGCTCAGTGATTCCAAACTTTTGGCCGGTAGTGTACTTTCTGGTTGGTATTGTATCTGTGGTAGTATAGGGCGCCGTACAGTAATAAATAAAATAAAAATAAGACATATTTCTCCATTAACGAATTATTATATTTATGCGTAATTATCTGTTATTAAAAGATATAATTTACGAGATAAATGTAAAATATTGCCAATAAATACTAATATATTGTAATTAACATGGATAGTATAACCAAATACATGTCACCCTCATTCTCGGTCTCAGTCACAAAATGTTACAGCAGTTCAATAAAAAAAGTAATGAAAACGTTCTTCGGTTAAATCTCCTCGATATAAGAATTCAAGTATTGTCTGTAGAGTTGATATACCGAGTTGGTTATTCGTATGGCTGTAATGGTGTGATATCTACATCAGAATCGTTATCCCTTAATAAAGCAGCATAGCTCTTATTTCTGTTCGTTATTTATTCTTTATTCGTTAAGGTAACTTATTTGAAGATGGCCTGTGTGCAGGTTGAACCTGGAACGGTGTTTAATTCCCGTGGAATGTCCCCGTCGTTTGTTATATCGCTTGACGTTTCCTAAGACGCCAGAATGTATCCCGCGAAAATAATGAAACCTTTATTTCATCTCTTTTCACATCATTTCATTTCACCGTCTCTTGTCCTCACCGCTCCATCTCATTTCGTTGCAGATGAGGATCGTGGCTGTTGAATATGAGGGTCAATATACCGGGTGACGTATTCTGGTGGTAGGTTTTCAAAGTGGCCGTGAGAAAGGAGGTCGGATATCGTCGAAGGCTATACTACAATACTGTCGATCATTCGTCGTTTTCGACATTAAGCTCGTGTCATATGACGCTGAGTTATAAAAACCTTGTTAAAATCCATCGTGCTCTCGATATTTAACGTTTTACGACCTTGTGGAATAATTTCGTGAAGTGTGTCAGAAGTTGAGCATGAGTAACGAATTTCATTTATGCACTTCCTCTTTTTTTTTTTTGCATTTAAATACTAAGTAGAATTTCGGTTTCGTTGAAGTTCGTTAAATTTAATGACGCAGCTGCTTCACTCTTTAATGGGTAGTGAGATGGTGAGGAACGTCGTTGCACTGTTTTCACCTCAATTTATTAAAATACAAGTGTTATGGTCGGCGTACAATTTGTCCGGGAAATACAATCGTTTACTTTGTTAACTGTCCCGTCGGGTACGTCGCGATGGTCGGTAAAGGAGAAACTGTCCCGAGGTGTAGGCGTACTCGGTTTTTATATTGTTAGGACAGGGAGACAGGAGTAGCGATAGATAAAGATAGAAGTGGAGAAAGTGGTGGAAACGGAAAATTCGTTCGTCCTCGTGCGAACCTGGATGCCACATGTCGCTTCTTAGGCTACTCGAGGACGAAGGCAAATCTTAACCCGGGGAGAGACAAAGGAACGGAAAGTAAAATCTGAAGGAGTTGGAAAAGAGACAGTTCGCGTGGAAGAATAGAACGAGGTTCGGTAAGGGTTTGTTGACGACGACGTACCCTCCACAGGTAGCATTGTCTGAATGTAGTGAACTAATTTTGTTGGTTATACAAGAAACGGATTTCTGGATGTTCGTTTTCCTCGTAGCACAAAGATTTAGAAGTGAAGAAGAGGGATTGACTACGATTTGTAGTGTATTTTATTTTCGTTTCTGGGAATTTTAAAGTTTCGAAGTGAATATTTGTAGAAAAGTTTCAAACGTTCAAGAAACGTACATTCATTATTCTGGGATGGAGCAATAATAACAAGAAAATCAAGAGGACGCCTTTGGACGTAGAGTCCCTGCTCGTTGACTGGAGGTCGCGGGTTCAGTTTCCGCTTGATCCCTCAAATTTTCCCTCTGCTCATACATTATTATGATGTAATTGTTGTGTTTTTCTTACCCTGATCTGTTTTCTTGCATTGAATGCAGTATAGCCATTTGATTACTATTTGTTGAAAAGTTAAACGAGTGTACAATTATTTACACTGCATTTTTATTTTGATATATTATAATATCAGCAAATAGTTTTAGGTGTAAATTACTCGAATATTGTACGTAAGAAATCGTACAATTGCATTTACGTATTGTCGTTCATCCATTTTCTTTATATTCTGCAGTGGGTATTAATTCTCTTAAATTTTTCACTATAAAGCAATGAGTACAAATTTAACCGTGAGAGGTGGGATCGCAGAAAAGAAACGTTAAGGACATACTTCCTCTGTAATATATAAAGTTTAATACGTCAACGATTTACACCGCGACATAACTTGGACGCGCGTGGAGAACGAGAGAGAAGCGGCCGCTCGTCACTTATTGGTGACTCACGCACGTATTTAAACTCCGTATCGCAATCGGGTCCCATTTCCAACAGTACGTAAATACTACCACTACGGAATTCTACATCTTTGGTTCGGCGGACATTTGTAAAAAAAGTACGTGCCAAATTGTCCTTGATCCTGAATTTTAAGGTTGTAGCGCACTGCGTAAGGGAGGTAGTGCCCCAGGCGGCCACCAGACTGGCGCCCTTCTTGTTCGTACCACCGCTACCAATTCAACCCTTGGGCGCATGCGCGGTCGACTCCCCCACTCCACCACTCGCGTTGGCTCAGGCAATCCCCCGCAAGGATATAAAAAGGACGGACCCCGTAGTTTTATGGACAACACGGTTCGCTGCTCCCAAGACGCTCCCTCGAGTGGACGCCCAAGGACAGCAACCCTTGCTTAGGCTCCGACCTTGCTCCCTGAGTGGACATCTACGGACCACGAGGCAACCCTGGTCCGTCCGTTTTCCGTTCATCTGAGCCCCATGCTACGTCGATTCCGCGTAAACTGTACTCTAGTGAGAATTATTTCGGCGACCCGACCACCCCTCCTAACGAATAAGGTTATAAGGTCAAATTTTTTTTTGTTCCTTACATCAAATTCTACTCGCCGCGAGGATAAGTGTCACAGGAATGATAGGTCGCAGCTTAACCGTTCTCTTGAAAGATGATGTTAAAGTTCCTATTGAGGATCTTTAATTAGCGAATAAAGATTGACTCAATCGACTGCAGAGAAAAAAAACGTTTATTGATAGAAATGAAATACAAAAAAACGGAGGCGAAAACCCGAGTGAAAAATAGTTACTCAATTCGGGGTTGTCGCACGACTACTTAAAATGCGGAAAAACATTTGTTATATATTCGGCATTGCCCCACGGTCAGCGGACCCATGGCTTTTATGGCCCGGCCTGGGCCGACGTTAAGCAGAGAAACTCGCAGTAGGAAAGAAAAAATTCAAAATATAATCCATTCTCAATAATTTTATTAAAAACTAATGTAATTTATTAAAACAATTTAAACAAAGATGCGGGTTTCCTTTCCACACGTTACAGTAAGTTACTACTCTTTTTGTTCAGTTTTTTGCCGATTTTCTGTGAAATTAATTCAGTGGATGTATCACTTTCTATATCTGACAACATTGTAAATTATTTGGAAGTGACGTGGTGCAAATGATTACTCGCCAAGTGGGTAACGAAAATATATTTATTTAAACGTAATGCTTAAACTAATTTCAAATGTACTATGTGATGCGCGTGCAGAGAATGTTTACGACGAAAGGCCTCGTGCCTTTTTCGGGGCTCCCTTAAGTAGCCCCTTTTCCCTGGGAAAGTCCCAGGAAGTGGAGGCGCGGGCCTGCATTGCCGAGGCAATACTGTTGTCCTCCAATGTTTTTCCAAACATCTCTCGGTTCTTCGCCTCGAGGGCCAAAAGTCGCCAGGCCTAAGTGCGTGGCCCCCCAGTGACGGTCGCCACAATTATGTGGGCAAAAAAATTTTGAAAATCTTTGGTATGGTCTGCTTAGAAAACGAAACTGTACCATAGACCGGCGTAGCGTAAACGGAAAGTCTCGTGCCGGTCCCTACGAGCCAGCCTGGGCGTTTAACGTGTTAAGCAATTTAAATATTGTGAATACCGTTACTATGTACACACTGTATATTTGTATGTTTTGATTTTCTTTGTTTCAGGTAAGACAAATACATATTATAATGTAACGTGGATAAGGTTATAGAAGATCCTCATTCTGATGAATATCCGACGTAAAATGGATAAAATTATAGAAGATCCTAAATATGATGAAAGGATACCTCGAAAGGAAATATGATTATAGATAAGTGTAATGAAAATGTTAATCTTCTTAATCAATGGCATAATTAATTTTAATTTGTTACTGTCTATTTTTTAATTTGTTATTAGAGTAGCATAGGGGAACAATATCTTACATTAATTAAATGCTACTAAAACGTTTAAGAAGTTCAGTTCTTGAAATTCATAAAATCAGTGTTAATTAAGAATAATGAGTTTTAATTAACTTTAATCAAATTTCTAACAATACTAATTTATTAGAATTTCAATCTCAATGCAAGAATGACAGGTTTACAATCTGGTCAGCGAGAATATGCTACAAAAATGTATACATACGACACTCTCTAAGGGATAGCCATAAATGTTGGAGTAAATCTCCTGTCTCTCTTTATTTTCGTGAAGGTTACAGCTATGTCGAAAGCGATCAAGCTTGAATTTTGTATTTGATAGAGTTCTGCATTTTTGCAATTACTTTTATAAAACATCAATAAAAAATAGTGCTCGAGATGGTGTTAAAATTAATTTTACAACATTACAGATTACAATAATCTATTTTGTAGTATGCCAAATTAATGTTACGAAGTATATAATTGCAAATATTTTTAACTATTTCGAAGTTTTTTGCATCTATGTAAATATGTCTTCTGGTTAATAATATATATTTAATGTCATTTAATTCATCGTTATTTAATTTTATTGTATAATTTTTATTCTCATTTTACTTAATTTAATACATAGAAAACATACATGAAAAAAATGAGAAATAGCAGGAATAGAAATCAAACTCTGGTTGTTTGCCTAGAAATCAGATGCTAACCCACAGTACCATCTACAGAGTTAGGGTAACCCGTACAAAACCGTATATGTACTTAAGGTTCGAATTACAGTAACTTTATAATTTGCAAAACAAATTGTGTAATCAAAACAGTATTTATTAAATGCTTTCATAATGAACAAAAAATAGCAGAAATAAAATTAAAAAATTCTATCATAGTATTTAAATTAACATTAAGACGAAATCTCTACTTTCTTCGATTTTGCCCCACAGGGTGGGTAAAACCGTATACACTATACGATATTGCCCTTAATCGAAATTAACTACGATAACATTGCAAATGATCAAGTTCTTCTAGTCCCCAGCCGGTACCCAACCTTCTTGCAAACGGCTCATGCCATATTCTTCGTGACAATATGCGCAAATGTCATCAACTCCAGATTTATTTGATTTAATTCTTTTCCTCGTCAATTTTCTTTTCTGTTTTTTTTTTCTCCTAGTAGTTTTTCGTTAATAATTACGCGAATCTTGCGAATACCCTTAAACAGAAATGAAATACTAGGTACTTAACTAACTTAAATAGACGTCCAGGATATAATCGTATGCCGGTTGTGCCCCAGAACGCATGAACACAATCTTCTTTTTGTAACTAAATATGAAAACGAAAATGATCGGCAACAATTTTCGAAATATAATGTCAATAGATAGTGGTAGTAAATATTGTCATGTAACTTACCTACTGATTATCAAAACACTATAGTATAGTTTTGAAAACAGCCGAGTATAAGATCAGAACACTTGAATACACAACAGACTTGACAATTCTTTAGAAATTACTTGGTTTATAACAAAACACTGTTGACGGACACTTCAATATGGCAGAAAATAATTGCAAAATGGTCGTGGGATTTTTTCAATTAGTTACGGAAATAAGTATGTTAATGCCCGTGGTTGTGGCGATGAACTTTCGAGCTTTGTGGATGTTTGCACGATGTTGTGCCGTCTAGATACTGGTTCGAAGGACCACCCAAATGATTGGGACTTGGAAAAACTGATCTATGGTATCGCGTGATGTGAGCTCGTTGCTCCTTGGTTCTCCTTGTTCGTGGTGGTTGAACGACTACTCGACGACTCAACTCCCCGACGTTGCGTCTCGGACGTCCGTGAGAGGCATTTT
>NW_017100459.1:63100-66353 GCF_001263275.1 Habropoda laboriosa | reverse complement strand
ATTGGCAAGCGGACCGTTACATACAGATATGCCATTTGGAAATTCGTGGTTTATGGTATGTTCGTAGGCTATTGAGCGCGAGGGACACAAATTACTAAAAATCTAGCAAAGCAATTCTAGTGACCCTCGGAGGAGGTAATGAGACCCGTGCAAGCAATAAACGAAAATCCTCAACTCAAAAATAACCGTTCCCGGTCGATCGTGCCATAAACCGTTTCTACAGAAAACCTAACAAAGTATGATATACAGTTTTAGGTAGGCTGACCTACTAACCTACTAACTCTTTGCCATTTGGTAGGATCTAGCCGTGTAGGACACGCTTGATATAATGGTGTGCGTGCCCCTACACAAACGCTGTTTAAAGGGACAGCAAGGTCTAACTCGAAGGCAGGCCCGAACCAAACGGCGTTTGTGTAGGGGCATGCATACCATTATACCGAGCGTGTCCTACACGGCTAGATCCCACCAAATGGCAGAGTGTTAGTGGGCCCTAGTCTATACGTATAGTTCTACACAATCAAATCCTTGCCAAACTTTATCAAGGTTTATCTCGGAAACTATTTGTTAGCGGCATATGGCTCCTTTCAGACTTTTTCTCTTCTCGTCGAGCAGAATACGTTGATGTAAAAAAAAACTTTAACATTAAATTTCAACGTTATAAACAATTTTGCGGAAACTTTTTTTTACAAATGTCCACCGATCCAAGGGTGCAGATTCACCCTCTGAAGCCGTGACCATTAATTTTTTTACACCCTGTACATACGGTTTTATACAGGTTTCCCCTACTTCTACTATTTCACCACAGTAATATAAACATGACAAGCATCATCGGTAGGAAAAATTTGATTCATATCAGTTTTTTCAAGGATATGCGTTGTGCTCGTTGTTTAGTTGATAACTGGATTTAATTTTTCTGTGAAATACATAAATCATACGTAAAATTTAAGCTGTTATTATGAAAGATTTATGTATATTTTTCTCATTGACTTTATTTTGTGCAAAGAATGGGAAAAATGAAAATGATAACTGGATTTACATACAGGGTAGGATACTTGAAATTATTACTTTGATATTTGTCTACAGGGTGCGGCATAAATCAATCGCCACGATATTTCAACTGTCAAAATTCATTGCTATTAAGTGAAGAGTTTATTGATGTAAAAGTAGTATTTGAAAGTATCTGTTTTCAATAAAACATTTACGTTAACTTGTGTTTTTTTAAATAATATTATGTATTTTTCTTTTCATATTTGGAAACTACATAAGAAACCCAAATCAGTATAAAAAATGAAACGTATTATTTTAAGTATCTGCTCCTAAAATAATTTGATTTGTTTGTAAAGTACTATCCTCGAGTTGATCACCGATACATAAAGTCGAGTCACCGAACTCAGGTACAAACATTAATAAAAATATGTACAAATAAATGGAAATTAAATGTTATTAAATGTAATCAGTAATCAGAGTGAATTTTTAAACGGCACCTTCCGTAACACAAAATTCTGCTGTCTCCAATAAATTCCGATGTGTAGCTTCAGTTAAATTACGATTTTGAAAAATTTTGAATAATACGTTTGTCAAGATTATCGATACTGTCAATAGGTGTTGCGTAAATAATTAACAGCGATAAAAATGTAAAGGGTTTATGTCCGGCGAGCGAGCTGCTCAGCGAATTGGACCATATTTACCAAATCAACCTATCTTCACAAATGGTATTTAAATATGAAACGGTATTTACAGTATTTACTGAATTAATTTTGTATGTTTTCGAGTGTGAAAAGAAAAATACACAATGCTATTTAAAAAACACAAGTTCACATCAATTTTTTCAAAGATAGATTTCTTTTACACCAATAAACTCTTTACGTAACACCAATGAACTTTCGTCAGAAACATTTTTTTGTTAAAGTATCCGAACCAACTAAAATATCGTGATGATCGATTTATGCTGCACCCTGTATATTACAACCTAAATACAGAGAAACATTACTTAAATTTGTGTTGTATGGTTTTAAAAGAAGCATGAGATAGATCAAACAATATTTTGCGAGATACGGGCACCTTGAAAATCTTAAAATTATCCTAGTATCTTTTCATCGCAGGATTGTAGTACATTCTCTTCTCAGTACACCCACCGTAGACTTGTATGCTTGTGCTCTAGTGGTTATTCGCATAAGAAGTAAAATAACAATAATGATAGTAATAGTAGGAAAAAGGCACTATCATTTTATTGTTGCTTTTACTTGCATTAAATAACTTACATCATGTAATTTGTCAGGTGTTACTTTGGTACATTCTGCGATGCATCCTTTCATATTAGTCAACATTAGCTCAGCTTCTGTGTGCACTTTATACTTTCAATACTTCATAAAAATAAATCACAACACTGCCATTTTTAGTTATTATTTTATTGAAAAGGTCAACAAAATTATTATAACGAGAGGGAAATGGTTCCTTCTTCTTATTATTATTTTGTTTTGTGTGTGTTGCCTCGCAAGAAATCGCGATAAACCCTCGGTTTGGCCGATTATCGTCATAAACTTGTTCAATTACACTTGGCCGCCAGACCGAGGTACCGGTCCTCTCGCGCGTGCCGTACCCCCCGTGGAGAGGTCACGTGTGCGGTGGAAAGTAACGCGGCAACCCCTGGGAAAAACCCAAAAATGGGGGTTTTCTAATGTTAAGCAACAATTCCCTTCCCTTGGAAAGAGCTGCGTCCCACCTAAACTACCTCCTCCAATGAGGAGTCAGCACCTACAACCCCCAGACGAAATCGGCCACCAATCAGCAACTGGCCGAGCGGATAAAACTAAGGAAACGAGGCAGAAGCGCGTCCTTTTTTGGAAGTCTTGGCAGTTGGTCTTACGAAAATTAGTATTTTGATAGTCTCGTGGCGACATTACCTCAAGTATCACTCTGTTGCAAATAAAACTAGTTCTTAGCATTTCACACTGAATAAATCAGGGTGTGATTAAACTCGCGTACCGGTTCGACAATTAAGCATCGAACATTACGCGACCCGAACAGTGTGCAATCAATCACTAGAGTTTGACTACAAGAATTTATGATGTTTGTATGTACTTAACACAAGTGTATTACAATTTTGCTATGAAGAAAAAGTGTGCTTCTATTCTATTCTGAAGCGTGCCCTCTTATAGAAACATTTTGTTTGATCTACGTCTTGTTATGCCTCCATTAAAAACACGAATTTTAGTTGAAACTATTTTTCTTTTCAAGTGAAAATATTGAAAAT
>NW_017100459.1:38743-63054 GCF_001263275.1 Habropoda laboriosa | reverse complement strand
AAAATTATAGACGTGTTAACTCATTCTTCACCTGATAATCCTTTGTTTAAACTTGATTTAAGATTGTCTGTATGTTACATGATAAGATAACGAGTTTTAACTACATATAAAATTCCATTAATTTTTTCTTGATGTATGCTGAATTTCGAGCGCTGCACGTGATGTGTATGTAGCGTGGATATATGATCTGTTGATCAAATATTTGGAAATCTGACTTACAAGGAAACTTCCTCCAGTGCCACTCACCGATTTTGATGGAACTTACGTATGATGAAATTCTCCAGAAAATATTTGACACGTATTCTTCTTATCGGCCATTATTCATGTTGAGGGGTTGAAATCAGCCCTATTTGTTGGGGTGTCGAAACCTATTTACATATTTGGTCCGGTATCTCGAAAACTATTAGAGATAAAGGAATGATTTGAATGTAGAGATTGTATGGTTTGAAGAACGAATTCTTCTACGTGATTGGTTTTCAGAAAAATTCATTTGTTTAAATAATATATTACAAATTCCTACTTTTTCGTTAGTAGTTCATCTTTACGTAAATTTATGTATAGGTATTTTTGGTTGAAGTAAAAAATACGGACAAATTGGAATTTTGATTTTTTACATTATAATAAAAAATTACAGTGCAAAAATTACAAAACAAAATACAGTGTTGGATTACTTATGGTCGTGAAAGTTGTAAACTTTTATAACTTTTCAAGCCTTTACGTTACGTTAGGTAATTAAACATCCAATGACCAGGGCAACGATCTCTGGCATAGTAGGTGTACCGGGTAAAATCCTGTTCTATGTAAAGACAATAGACTAGGAGAATTTGCAAACCCATTAGATTTCTGCTTTATGAATATTGTTATCGCGTCACAGCGTCGACGAGTATTTTCCGGGACGATAGGATGACGCGGGCTTCGAACTATTTTGTAAAGTACAGTGAAGCCTTTCAAAGGTTGCGAGATATTTAGTGGACTGTATGAATTATTGAATGTATCACACAGTGTTGCACAACGATATTATATATTTAACTTAGAAATATTTCAACAAGTATATTTTACAGCTACTGCTGTGTGTGTCGAATGTTTAAATGTATATTGTCTCGAATGTGGAGTCTAATCTGATGTGATGTCAAAAATCCTGCCGAAAGTGTCTGTGCATGCTGTTTTATAAACTTTGTGTGTCTTTCTATTCGCTGCCTAGGTATGTAGTGGAGGTGGATGAACTGTGTCGATTGGTGTTTTTTCAGTGTTCTGGGGGTGACTGACTTGTCGAGAGAGTAGGGAGATTGTTGTTTAAACTGTTTGTTATATTGCGGGTGAAATTATGGCTCTCCTGGTCGGTAGGTAGGTTTGGCGCTTCTGGTGGCCAGATGGGAGGGTCTTCGAAATTTGTCGCCTAATCCCTCGTTTCGACAAATTTTTATGGTTTACGACCTAACAAATGTGCATACCCTTATTTGTTTTCATTACAATGGTGCGGTTTCTTCAAAACAGTTCATGGTGTCAAAAACATTTTGCTTTAACCATATTTCGAATAATTTTACTGTTATGAAAATTGCATCTAGTGCTATTGAGGACACCAACTTTTTCAGTAAAATCAGCTCTCTTTAGAGCTACCATAATTTTGCAAAAACTAAAAGTTTAGGTTAAATCTGTTCGAAACGTCAATCAGCTCTCAACTAATTATTTTTTCTTTTAAGTTGTTGCGGTCGTGGATCGGCTGAATAGAATTTATGTTTTATACTCTCAATACTTACTATGTCAGAGATCGTTGCGCTGGTCATTCGATGATTAATTACCTAACGTAACGTAAAGGCTTGAAAAGTTCTCAAAGTTTACAACATTCACGACCATAAGTAATCCAACATTGCATTTTGTACAGAATTTAAGTAAACGACGAATGTAATAATTTTTGATTATTGTTAGGGCTTGCGGTTGATCTTTCGATCGTTCAAGCTTTGCCGGTTTTTGCACGTGTGTGCCGACTAATGTTCTAAGGCTTCGAAGGACTAGTTTCTTGATTGAAACACTAACTTTTTATTTTATGTTCTATTTTCGACAACTAATTCAAGATATAAATTCTATTGCGAAGTGAGAGGTGTTTCACTTGCGAGTGGCCAAGTGTTTCTCGCGAGTGGCCAAGTGTTTCTGCTGGAGTCTCTGCGGTTTCCCTCGACGAAGACTCCTATTTTCCTAAAAACACCCTGATTGGTGATTTTTCCTTTTCTAGATCACCAATCAGTTTACTCCGGTGCATCGCAACCTCCCTCCATTTCGCCCTTAGCGCGTTATCTTAGGGTGGGGTAAACAACGACCGAAGAAAGTGTTCGGTGGACGGATGCGTGGGAATCCTGGGGAATCTCCGCTTTTCTAGACTTTGTTAAAGTCAAGTGGCCCATCGACAGTGGCAAAAGTTGTGGGTCGCTTTTCTATTTTCCGTGCGGAGACGGCGACCACTTGACTCGCTGCCATAAATCCGGCTGCAGGATACGCCTTAACAATTATAATGCAAAGAATCAAAATTCCAATTTGTCCTTTTTTTATACTTCAACCAAAAGTACCTATACACAAATTTACTTAAAAATGAACTAACATTTTACCTTATAAAGTAGCGAAAAAGTACGAATTTATAATGAATTTTTCTGAAAATTAATTACTTAGAGGAATTCCTTCTTAAAAAACATGCAACTTCTGCGTTTAAACCATTCCTTTATCACTAGTAATTTTCGAGATATTGGATAAAGTAGGTTTCGGCACCTCAACTTTGGTTGCTTTTTTTCACCTCTACAAACTGAACGATGATCCGTAGAAAAAATATGTGGCAAATATTTTTGCTAAAACTATGTCACATGTAAGTTTCATCAAAATCGACGAACGACACTCACAGTTAAGGATGTTGCCTTGTTAGAACATAATTTATAGATTACATCAATCTGAAAATTTATCAAGTATGCGTAGTGATAATTTGTCGCTTGCCATCTATAATGGCTTAAAATAAAATTCATATATAGATGACTTTTATTTTAATTGATATTGTTATTTTCAGCTTAATACTGTGACATTAATTATTTACACTAAACTATTCTATGATACTTATTCCATAATTATTAGTACTACTGCAACTTTCAATTAAGATACCATTTATTTAGAAAATTTTTAAGTAGTATAACTTTAGGTGAAATATTAAGGGTTTAAAGGAAGAATTGGCGATGCATGAATACTGTTTTTCTATACACATATTACGACTAATTGCATAATTGTTTAACTTCGAAAGAGAGGAGAAAAGGTAGGCAATTCTACTGTAAGCTTGTGTCAAAACGTTCTTGACAATGTTCGAGTTTTTTTTTTTATCTATTATTCTAAAAGTTGTAAATACTTGTAAAAAACCATACCTTTAAAATTTACAAATTGAAACGAATTTACTTACTAAACGTACCAGGAATTCGTAGGTTTACAAAGTTTGTATTGTTTCACGATAAATTGTAAAATTCCAAAGGAAAGGTTAACTTTGCACAATAAACACAATGAAGCTGTCGCGTGATTAAGGCGTTAGGTTTGAATAACGATCAAACGCGTTGGCTTGGATGCGGCTCTAATTCAGTAACTCAATCTTTGTCAAGTAAATCAATTTGCTGCAGACAATGGAGCCGCATCAGTTTGCCGATCCATTGCATCACAGCTCCCTTTTATCCTTTTGCTCATTTACTCTCTCCTTCCCTTTGCTCTCGTACCGACCACCGCCGTTTGGTCAGCTTCGTTGAATTTAACCAGACATTGCGCCGGGAATCCTCGTCTAATCAGAATCTATCATGGTCACCCTTGAGTCATCTAACTTTCTCTTTGCACTGTCGTAATTTCGACCTGTGTCATTATGCTACTGATTCTAATTTTCGAGGAGCTCTGACTGTGAGACATATTTCGTCCAGAGGAACTTAGCTTTATACAAAACTCCCCTCTTAATTAAGTAATGAAATTTTGCCACTGGTTTGTCGCTTCCTAACGAATCCTTGAAGGATTGCATGTACTACACTAATATGCAGGGTGTTCGGTCACTCCTTGGTGAAATTTTAAGGGGTGATTCTAAAAGCTGAACTAAGACAAAAATTAAGAATAATAAAGTTGCGTTTGAGGCTTCGTTTTTTAGTCAGTAACAATTAACATCTGCGCCTGAAATAGACAATTTTCATGTGCCGTTCTAGGCCAGGCAGCACCGCGATGAGTAGGTTAGTGTTGCACCAAGCTGAAAAGGACACACTTGTGAGTAGTATAATAATTTCAGAGGGGACGAAAGCTTAACGAAAGCATAGGTAATAATTCAAGCGTATTTGTATTTGTCGCGTAGATTTTCGCATTATAATGTATTTTACCTAATATTTAGCACGTTAAATGCCGGACCAATTCTATATAACTTGTCCACGGCGCCGGAATGAATTTTTTATTTTAGTACAACGCATCGCAATAAGTAATGTGTCAACAGTTAGAAATAAAACTATTTAAATATACTGTATGATGCATTAGATGAAAATTTTACAAATATTACCATTTATTTTAATTAAATGCTTCCACTAATTTCGGCACCGCCGGTCACCGATGAAGTATGAATAGTTTAACTGTTACAACAGGTAGCAAAATGTTACGTCTGAAGTGAATACGCAAACAGAGAGTCGAAGTGTTTCACTTTTTCAGCAGCAAGAGTGTCATTGAGGCGTCTGAGAATCTTAGAGAAGTAAAATGGTTGCATGAATGTAAGTTACTACTGCTCGTTCGTTTTACTTTCTATGAAAAACGTTTGTTAGCCTTGCTCGAGATGAATCCATAAAGTTGCTCGTGATACAAGCCGCTGACAATGAGTGAAGCCGACGCGCTCTGGCTTGTTTCGGATGATTTACGATATTGAAAATTAACGAGCTGTGAAGGGTAAGAAGCAAACATAGCTGCTATCATCCGTGATTGTTGTTATACCTTTCCTGTAGCTTGTAACGGGAAAAGTATGTATCTGCTTTGTCGGCGTAAAATAAATAAATAGCAAAAACGTGGACCGCTGTACTTTTTCAAGAGGTATGCAATTAGGACAGTCATTTAAATTATGAACGTGAAAATTTTTAAACGAACGCAGTAATAGTGATGTTGCAATTCTAATTAGCAAAGTAATTGCTTGAGAAGCGAGGCAATTAGTACTGTATTCTTGAAATAAAATTCAGCAAAATTCGAACTAGAAAATATAAAGCAACGTCAGTTGGATTAATAAATCTAAATATTTAATTTAATTTAAATCGCTACTTCAGTAATCAGTGATTAGATTAATTACTATTTCTTCTGATTTCACGTAATTTACTTACATGACTGATATTATAAACTAAAAGTTTACAGGAATATGATAAAATACTTATCACTTTAATACACGTTTCAAAGGTGGAAAATATTTTAATATGCTTCAAATATAGAAATGCTACGTTAATAAATATTAGTAGTATCGACTAAATGTTAGTAATCTTTCAGTGTATTCTGTTGTTAATACAATGGACCTCGGTGCAACGCAGAAGATACGTTCCAGGTTATAGGAAACCGCATTATATGAACCACATGGGTTTTACAGGGTAGATAACGTAACTTGATCACCTCGATTATTTCCGTTACTATTAGACCAATACAAATTCTTTTTTTTTTAAACACCTTGGTTTAGAGGAGACTGTTCGGGTCGCGTAATGCTCGATGTTTAAGTGCCGAGTCGGTACGCGAGTTTCTTCACACCTTGATTCGTTCAGTGTGAAATGCTAAGAACTATTTTAATTTACAACAAGAGTGATACTTAAGGTGATGTCGCGACGTGACTATCAAAATACTATTTCGTGTGTGACCAACTGCCCAAGACTGCCAGAAAAGGACGCGCTTCTGCCTCGTTTCCTTGGTTTTATCCGCTCGGCCAGTTGCTGATTGGTGGCCGATTTCCTCTGGGAGGTGTAGGTACTGACTCTTCATTGGTGGAGATTGTTTAGGTGGGACGCAGCTCCTTCCAAGGGAAAGGGATTGTTGCTTAACATTAGAAAACCCCCTTTTTTGGGTTTTTCCTAGGGGTTGCTGCGTGAATTTCCACCGCGCACGTGACCTCTCCACGGAAGGTACGGTACGCTCGAGAGGACCGGTACTTCGGTCTGGCGGTGCAATTGAACAAGTTTATGACGATAATCCGTCAGACCGAGGTTTCGTCGCAATTTCTTGCGAGGCAACAGAGACCACAGGCTGATCACAGTGTATGTTTTGTAGGTCACTTTTTTTCAAAGTTACGAAAGGTCACCTTTAGTTTTTTAGATGAAACCCTGTAATTTTTTTCGCCTATCTTTTAATGAGCAAAAAGACAAATACAGCAAGCACCGTAACATACTTTTTTTTTGTTATTAGAACGGGAGAAATGGTGGATGTAAAATATTCAAAACACTAAATTTCGTTATACCGCTATTCTTTACAATTTCTCAGTAGTTGATGTGAGCATATTCAGTCGAACCAGCGGTTTTGACTTTTAAACGACTTCGTTTCGGACGATTTAAACATCCCATTTATCGAAATATTTTGAGTATACACGTTGAAACATGTGACGCGATGGATGATTTTTATTTGGAAATCGTTTTTTTCCTTATTGCTATAATGATCCATGATTAAACTACTTTTCTGGAAGATCGTAAATGTACTGTCTTACGTCTTCTAAAGGTATCAGTAGCGGATATGAAATATTTCAATATTTATAAATGTTATACAAAAAGTCAGACCAATTTAATTGCACAAGAACGTCGTGTTTGTATACGGCAGCGTAGCATTTTTTTTTAAATACATTTATCAACCGTTTCTCCTGTTTTAATGACAAAAAAAAGTATGTTGCGGTACTTGTCGTATTTGTCTTTTTCTCATGTAGAAGATAGGTGAGAACAAATTGTAGGGCTTTATTCAAGAAACTAAAAGTGACTTTGATAACTTTGAAAAAAAGTGATCTAAAAGTAGGCCTCTCTAAATCAAGGATTTCCGTTCAGGACGGTGTGACCCATCGATGGGTTATTCAAAATAATGGCAAAAAGGATTGAGTAAATGGTGTGATCCAACGGTGGATCGTCACATCTTGAAATTACATACTGAAAAATTAAGTATTAATTATGATACACACTTTGGTCATAAGAAACGCTGGCAGTAGTGAGCATTTCGTGAATTTCGCTGTTGTCCTGAATGTGTTGAAAACGAAAAAATTTGTATTGGTCCAGTAGTAACGGAAGTAATTAAGGTGATCAAACTACGTTGTCCACCGTATATATGCAGGATGTCTTGTGTGTGGAAAGTACTGCAGGAGTGGATATATTCAGCACACTAATATAAGAAAAAAGGTTCGTATAAACCTATGCTCGACATAACCTTGTTTACGATTATCAGTAATTCACAGTAAACATATTTTCCTACACTAAACATACTCTGTTTACTAACTACTCCATTCATAATACATTGTACAATACCTAATACTGTTTACAAATTCGTCTGATGTCGCGGCGTTCAAATCTAACAGAGAAACAGTAAACCAATATCCAATTATATTGTATCTGTCCATACACAAGTAAGATTGTTCCAACACAAAACAAGCGGTAATTCGAAAACAACGTCATATCGCGCATATATTTACATACACTTTTTTTCTTATTTTAATATGTTGAATCCACCCCTGCTGTATTTATCTACATACAACGAGACATTCTGTGTATTCCTACATGTATGTCGTCCAAAGAAAGAATTCTGGACCGCTAATAGTTACAAGATACAATTATTACCTGGTTCATTTTGTCTTATTAAATTGACGAACGTATTAAATAACGGTTAAATTAATAATAAAATAATTTTACTGCTGTAATACTCTACGGTGTATTCGATGATAGATTAAGTCGTACTACATCCTCTAAAACAGAAGAGGATAACGGCGTGCACCGGGTATTTGAAACTCGATATTATCGAAAGAGTATCAGTTCAGTTGTGGATGCTAGCTGTGAGGGTACATCTAGCCCGAAATAGGTAGGAAGAAGTTGGAATGATTGATGGCTGACGGACGACCACCACAGCGTATGGAAAGTTAAACAAAACGAGAGCTACCCCCGAACAGTTACACTGGTTAACTCGGGCAAAAGCGTAAGACCAGTGAGCTCGTTGATTGTCTGAAGTTATCCTAGACTGCTCTCATAAGACATTAGGGATGGTGTTAATGCCCGTGGTTGTGGCGATGAACTTTCGAGCTTTGTGGATGTTTGCACGATGTTGTGCCGTCTAGATACTGGTTCGAAGGACCACCCAAATGATTGGGACTTGTAAAAACTGATCTATTTCTAACGCGTGATGTGAGCTGGTTGCTCCTTGGTTCTCCTTGTTCGTGGTGGTTGAACGACTACTCGACGACTCCACACTCCGACGTAGAGTCTCGGACGTCCGTGAGAGGGATTTTTGTTGAAACACGCTGATTGGTTAATGGTTAACGATTGCATTTGCCAATCAGCGTGTCTAATATCATCTTTACCGCCCTTCCAGTGCGCCCTTAGCGCGCTGTCACCTTGGAAGGGTGGGAGACGGTCGAGAGGGGTGGGCGGAAAGTCCCAAAAATCTGGAATTTCCTCCGGGTGACAAATCGGCAAGCGGACCGTTACATACAGATGTGCCGTTCGGAAATTCGTGGTTTATGGTATGTTCGTAGGTTATTGTGCGCGAGGGACACAAATTACTAAAAATCTAGCAAAGCAATTCTAGTGACCCTCAATAAACGTGCAAGCAATAAACGAAAATCCTGAACTCGAAAATAACCGTTCCCGGTCGATCGTGCCATAAACCGTTTCTACAGAAAACCTAACAGATGGGCTTATCAACTTTTATGATCTGATCACTAGCTTGATGCAGCAGTAATATCTGGTAATCAGATACAATTGTACGATAAATCGGTCAATGCCATGCCCTGCCTCGCCAAGTAGTATTCGAGGTTGGCTGCTACAAAACGGAATAGTTATGATGAAATGCCTATTTGGTGACGGTTGCGTTAGTTTTATATGTAGGTATTTATAATATTTTATTAGCGAGCTTCGGTGAACTTTCTTTAAATTCGATAAAATTGTCCCCGAATTGCAAAGAAATGGGAAATAATGTGGTTCATGTGAAAGGCATTTTAGTTTATCATTTTTGATATTCTTTTAATTACTATCATAAAACATATATGATAGCGCTCTTGATAAATTAAAATAAAATACTGTATTTCAATTTTCTTATTCAGAATGTATGTATGTTTCGTTACTTACACCGCTACCGGAAGACGACGGCTGTGTGTGTGCGTGTGCGTGTGAGAGCGGTGGTTCGGTTAGGCGCGAGACGAACGAAAGAGGCAGTCAGGCAGTCGTTCAGTGGCCACCGAGTCGTTTGTATCTATCATTTTGATATTTTCTATTTTCTTTATTAAATCTTAAACGTTGACCCGTTGTTGCTCCCTTCTCCCTATTCATATCCTACATTAGTTAATGAGGTTAATCCATAAAAATAACGTGTTTTGTAATGTTATTGTGCCGACAATATTTTTTAAATTAAGATATTTTGTCATCGGCATTAGGGATATTTTATTTTACACTTCTGTGGCGACACCTTCTACGCTGCACTATACCAAAGGGCCGAACTAATTGGTGAAACATCAATTTTTCTCATAAGCCTCCTGTTCCTATAACTTATGCGGTCTACCTACATCTTGCAAAAGATAGCCGCATTTTACAATAGTCAGCATGGTGTAGTCGGTAATGATTCAGACTGCTAGTACGGTGCCTTTTTTTTTTGTCACAGGTTGGAATCCTGTTAGAAGAATTTTTGGATATTGTTTTTTTTATTTTTATACTATTCATCGAATTTAATATTGAAATTGTGAAATACCTGGAATTCTTCCATAGGTGTTTTGCAGTTGGTTAGTAAGGCGTTTAGCTCAGAAACGAGTTCGATCATTTCCTGAATGTTAACAAGATCGCTGAATTTGTCCATTTCTCCAAATAATGTGTTCAAATTGTCCATTTGAGGTGTTTGTCTGTTTTCCTTCATGCCTGTTAAGACTGAGCTATATTTTATTTGTGGTTGTACATACCTTGGTGTGTTGGTAAGTTCGTTGTTACTAGCAGGGAAAGGGAGAGGATGGCGTAAGCTTGTGTTTGTTTTGATGGCAGGGAAGTGAGTTTCATTCCAAAGAGTTGTTTCCTGTGGCTGTTTGGTTTCTGCTGAAACTGCGATGATTAAGTTTGCCTTGTTTTTGGTTATGGATTGGAGTCTATCTAGGTAGACCTTGCACAGTGTATAGTTGGTGGGATGGTCATCACCGCAGTTGGTGCATTTAGCACGGAATTCTCTGCCTTTGGTGCACTGTTGAGATGTTTTTGGGCACATTTAAGGCACCTGGGGGTAACATGGCAATTGGAGGTAGCATGCCCCCAATCTTGGCATCGATGGCATTGGATTATTATTCTTTTGTTTATGTATTTCGCCCATTTAACTCTTGTGTGCATAATTATTGTTTAGTTGCAAAGCTTCTCCCGACGGCAACTTGACGTGGGAAAGGGTTTCAACAAAATTGACGTCAATTCACCTTGGTTTTCTCGGTTTATTAATACGGCTACGCCGGACTGGTTACACCTATTCTCATTGATGAGAATTCGACAGGGTGTCTTGGTGAAACTTCAGCTTGTCTCTTGTTGAGACTTCTATTTGAAGTCTTCTATTTGAACTAGTGCAAGTTTTCGTGGTCCGTCTCCACGAAAGCTGCGTTCCTCGCCGAATCACCCTGATTGGTAATTTCCAAAACGATTCTCCACCAATTAGTTTTTCTCCGATACATTGACACCCCCTTCCCGTTACGCCCTAAACGCGCTATTTTAGGGAGGGGATGCACAACGACCGAAGAAGTGTTTGGCGAAGGAATGTTTAGGAATCCTGTGGAGTCTCCACGAAGTCGGGACATTCTCGTGTAAAGTGGGCCTAGTCACGAAATATCGAGGCCCACTTGTCCCTTGAACTCTTGGAGACTCCAGGATTTATGGCCTCTCGAGTCCTAGTGACCGAGTATCGCAGGCAACGCGAAAAAGGACACTATTGTCCGTTGGAAACAAAATAGTTACCTGCACGTAACCATTTGTGAAGCCATAAATCCGGCTACAGGATTCCCTTAGGTTTGTCCTATTTTACGACTAAACAATTACTCTCGTCCTTTGGGTGAGTTCCTTAATGGTGGCTCCCTTTGTGGTAACCATATATGTAGGATTGAGTGTGTTGTGCATGATGGAGGATTTAACGGTCTCTATCTTTAATTTTGTCAGTTCAAAATTATTAAAAATTCTTAATATATTATGTAAACAAATGGATTTTTTGTAGAATAGATTACACAATGACTCTATCTCTAGTAATTTCCGAGATAGCCGTCGAAATAGGTTTCGCAGTCTCAACTTTGGGGGTAGTTTTGACCCCTTTAACATGGATGGTTGGCAATAAAAAAGAAGTACATGACAAATATTTTTATGAGAATTACATTATACTTAAATTTTATCAAAATTGGTGATTGACACTTGGATATGTTTCCTTGTGAGTATAATGTACAAATGACAATACGTGTACGCGTGACCCGCATTTCTTTGCCTTGCCATCTTCTCCTGAACGCACAGTACAGTTTGGGACTATGTAGTTCCTGCGAATGCTATGCGCGCTGATTGATTTATTCTTAGTTCTTTAATCGACCAATCGGCATGCCTTAGTGGTCCCTTAGAGACTCCCTTCCCCTTACGCCCTTAGCGCGTTGCATTGGGAAGGAGCTAACGCTGGGCTTGACGAAGGTGGCGAAGATTTAGCAGAAGCGCGGAATTTCCTCCAGGTTGACCGTTACAATGGATTCTGAGTTACCGTTTGGAAGGCCCATTTTATGACACGATTTAGCTATTGAGGACGACAAAAATTAACGTCTAATTTTCCTCTCCCCAGGACGAGATTTATTTGAATTCTTTAAACATGCTACTAATGAACCAAAGTTCTAATCTCAAAAATAACCTGCTTCGCTCGTCCGTGTCATTAAACCGCTGCGCCTAACAACCTCTTCCCTTCTTTACCCTTGAGACTGGTAAAAAAAGCAGGCACCGGAAATTTAGTGGCCTTCTTACGGATCTATGAATATGCAAAGTTTGAAAGAAATCGAAGGTCGGTATTTTCACAGGGTTTTTGAATAGACTATTAAGTTTGAGTAGATTTTTAGGTTTCATTATTAAACCGACTATAACTGTTTTCTTTCTACATTATGTTATTGCTAATAATTTGTTTCTTATTATTCATTTGATATTTTCGTGTCGCACTTCGAATTATTAAAGAATTGTAAATATTATTGTAATATAGATGTTTTAACTATTAATTGTAAAATTATACATTCGTGTATAAAATGGCCAATAAATGGAATTCTTCAAGAAGTAGCTCACAAGTAGTTGAAAAGACAGACATGTAGAATGTCAAGAAGGAATCTAAAGACCGTTTCTTCTGTTCTTTTTTCAGTCCTAAAGTCTTCACTTTTGTAGTTAGCGTCTTTTTATTCATTGTCAGTTCATGAGCATCTATGTGCTAAAATTAACGATTCCAATCTTAATTCATTAAATTCTTAATATTACTCACAATCAGATTGGCTTAAATCTTTTTCTATAAATTATAAAGCTAATATTATGATGTAAAAAAAAGTATGTATTATTAAAAGAGAACAAGTGCTTAAAATTGTCGTCAATGTTGTAGTGCAGCGTTAATAAAAATTAGCTTACAGCTGTCAAGGATTTAGTCCTAGATATTTTTACGATTGTTGCAAGTTAAGAACCTTGATTGTCAAAAATTACTTTATTATGCGCGAGGGGCTCACGGTCATACGAATGCTCCTCGAATACACCGCTACTATAAAGCGTGGCCTGCTATAAAACTGTTACCGGCAAAAACAGGACACACGTTCCTGGGAAAACCCGGAAAATTTCCACTTCCTTGCCAGGAGAGATGTTGAGGTGGAGTTTCCAAGATTTACCAATGCAAAATAACTTAGCCAATGCAAGCTCCATCCTTAACGTCACTAAGCCTACATTGTAAATCGTTATACATAGCTTCAAAAGATAAACATACACTTTCCTAATGTAAGACTAAGGAATTACAGGGGGTTAAAATAACTGATTTTAAAATAACATCGGTTCGCTTGTTAAGGATACTTAAGTTCAGACCAGATTTACGATACGGACGCGACTTTACTATTTTTGAGATTAATGTTTCGTTCGTTAATTATTCTTTATTGTTAGGAGGGCTCCAAACCTCTCGTAAAAGCGGAGAATTTGGAGTTCTCTTCGTGCATCTCAATAGCAATTGACGTATCATAAACCTACGCGAGCCGAGGCACATGCTCGCGAGCGAGCGGTACCGTTACCCTGGGGTTTTCCCATAAGCTCAGGTGACGCATACCTCACCCAGAACACCCCTTCCCTAAGGGTGAGCGGTGGCGTCGGGCGTCGACCAAGGCCCTAACTTGATTAGGAGTTTTGGCCCCCCACCCAAATCTCACCCCCGTCAAGGGACCCAAATGGACGGACAAAAACCGTATAAAGGGACTGGGGTGATAGACAAAAAGGACATTGTTGTAAGAACACATTAGTGAAACATAGAATTCTGAACTCTGGTACGAACGATTACACGAATTTTGAACATAGGACATTGGACACGCACACATTTAACATTTAAGAACTCAGTTACATTGCATTACTGTTACATAACAAACTGTGTTGCAAATAAAGAGTTATTTGCTATATAATCAGGCTTCATGAACATTGTGGGAGCCAACATCGCTCGTCGATGGCTGTGTGCGATATTGTGCGGGCCGCTGCCCTTTTTCCGTTTTTATATGGTTCTTCGGCCGTTAGGGCCCTGCAAGCCGTGGGGTGGGGGTGCAGCCTGCGCTCATCCTTGTATAGGGCCCCCTGCGGCTCGGGTCCCGCGGTCGTTGCCTAGGAGCGTCGCACAACGCCTCACACTAATTTGCATCACTTCCATTACAATGTAAAATTTCTTTTATCTAAAATTTCATTTTCGTTTTAGATTTTTTTAATGTAAAAGTTTTGTTAATTAATACGTTCGCTGCCGTGTGAAGTATACACACATACACGCTCCACGTTAAATTTTCCGTTTAATTTCGTGTTTTGACTTCAGCTGTGTAAAAAATGACGTTAGGTTTTACAAAACAAAACATTTCCTCTTATTGTAGACAGTTCGAAACATTACACCTTCTTTTTAATCATAGAGAATTCATAATTATATAAATACATTTGATACACAAAATAACTCCAGTATGCTTTTTATGGATAGTGACATTCTTTTTCTATTTATTGTATTCGTAAATAATGAAAAACAAAAATGCTTTGTAAATAGTTTAAGATGGTATAATAATGAATTCTACTGAACTTAAATAAAAAAATATCCCTAAGAAAAGTGTCTGTCTTTATTTACACTAAATGTCCGTATGGTGTACGAATACCACTGGGAGTAACTGTATATGTGAAAATATCAAAAATTCCTAGATGTATATTTCAGTCATGAAAGATAAAGTGATTACAAATAAATATTAATTTTTCCACAAAGCCATTTTTGAATTTCTGCGTAAAAGAAGTATGTAAGTCATTATGCTTATTCATATATTTCCATAACACCATCTCGATGTTAATAGAGTACATTAAAATAAGGAAGGAATAGAAATTTATGCGTTTGCACAGTATATATACGAACAGGGCAGAGAATTCAACAAATTGCACAATGTTTCATTGATATTGCGAGAATATTTCACCAGTCTCGGTACAAAAAACAAGTATGAAGATATGCTCAATGAGTCACTAAATAATAAAACGCAAGTGTAAGACAGCTGTCGGCAGCGAGTGGTTCTCGGTGTGTACGATCCTACTATGCATTGGCGATCTAGATCTTGTTTCAAGCGTCATAAATTACACCGTCGGACCACGTAGAGAGAGGCGTTTCAGAAATTATTCAACTGTCTCTATGGGATTGCCAGCAAACATACAAGGGCATGATTTATATTCGATCGTGCTTCTTATGCATTGAATGTTTACCACGCTGAGCACGTGCCGCAGAAGAAATGAAAAGAGCGTCCACGACATGTCCGCATCTTCCTGTCCGTTCCTGCATGACGCTCTACCGATTTCCAATATTAGATCGAATCCAGGCATTTTGTGAAAAATTGCGCGAGTGAAGAATCGTTGATTGAACTCCTCAATCGGTAAGAAAACGATAAAATGTTTTTCAGGACATTTTCATATTTTCAGCTCAAATTTCGTTGCAATATATATTCTCTACCCGTAAATTTGATTTCAATAGAATAGAACTTCTATTGTAAATATCTCAATAAATACTCATTTTAGACATATTACACCTTTATATTTATTTACTCAGATTTTAATGCTCTCTTAATTTTGGGAAAGAAATATGGGGTATTGCAATTAAAAAGATCATGGTGACCTTCAAAAGTTTATGTATACAAACAATGTAGGAAAAACAATTATTGTAACATATGTCGCCGTTGAAATCATGCAACTTTTGCTTCTGTTACGAATCGCAATAGGCTGGTCGCGAAACGTTAATCGTCCCTCTTTTTGAGTCAGACCATCTAAGGAATCTACTCGGGATAGGGTACTCAGGTAGTGCACCGTAGACTGATAGTTAACGCACAACAACTTGCTATTAAACAGTGTATTTGAAAACGTGTACAGAGCGCAAAGTGTCTGAGCTTACTTGTAGGAAAATTGTGTGTCGTGTCGTGTGGTGTTTGCTATTTTATAAACTACGTGTGTGTTGTGATTGGTGGTGTGAAGCTGTCGTAGGTGGTGGTGCGAAAGTGGGGAATTTGTTCTTACATTTGTTATATTGCTTGGTGATATCGAAGGTCTGTTTTATTATCTTAGGGCATGTGGTGTTCAGGTGTGAGAGTCGTGGAATTTTTGGGTGTGGTAAAGTAATTTTCGTGCCGGCTAAGACCTCGCTTTGTAGAACGTGCTTGTCTATTGGGAGTACCGATTTATTGTTCGGCTTGTCGGTACGGCCGAACAACCCAAGCGACGTCTGTTACGCAGGTGACACTTCGTACCTATTTCGTACAGTGAATAGTTTACGAGTAATTTCAGGTCGTCAAGTTAGATGACACCAAATTATTAAGAAATGTGCGTTCCGAAACAATATATAAAAATGTAATAAAAGTGAAGAAATATCCATCATGGACTTAGAATGGCGTTACAAAGGCAGAAGTAGCTGCGTAACTTAAAGTTTTGATTTGTCGTGCTTTATGCATCGTAATGCTCGTCGCTCCATAAAATTGTTCACCGTCTGGAAAGACAACACTTAGATTTGTTCCGCTGCCTCGTTTCTATGCGAAAAGCCTCATTATTTGCTTAAGGTGCACAACTTGCCCTCTGTTTCTATTCTGCTAGGCGGAAATTCACGGAAGTTGGTTGTTCTTGTGCCATACACACTCGAATAGATTATAAGAATCTGAAAATACGAGATGTCGTTAATACTAATAAATATCTTGAAATTATGGAAATTTTAAAAATAGGAGAATATTTTTTCTGAGAATGTAAACACTGTAAAAGGAGAAAGATAAAAAGTGTCCAAGAATGTTTGTATTAGCTGTGTGTAATAATGTTTCCTAATAGTGACAAAAACTTGTCTTTAGTCTTTCAGATTAAGCCTGAAAAAGCCAGGTTAGGTCCAGTGCAGACCAGCGGTTTGCGAAAAATTGACGCTGCGTTTTAGAAAAGACGAGCTTCAGATAAGTCAATGCTCTTCTAAAACGCAGCGTTAATTTGCCGCGGCGGTGACACTACCGCAAACTACTCGTCTGTACCGGGCCTTATGTCAACAAAATTTTTGAGGTGCTGCAATGACCTTGGTGTTTCGTTTGCTAAAATTTTTTGATTTTTTTTACTTAAACATCTTTTAAGATATAGTTCTGTAACGGAAGGATTACAATTAAGAAAGCGAATGTATAATTTTAACTATTGTTGCGTCGTGTTCTCGCTTGTTCGAGGTATATTAAACTTCGTCCGTTGGTTAGATGTTTTCTATTTGATTGCACTTCGTAGATGTTTAGATGAATTAGGTTTGTTCGCGTCGTGACTGTGTGTCGCGTGCACTAGTCTTACAATGATTGTCGGTTTTCAGGTGTGTAGGTGTATATATAGGCATTAGGTCGGTTCTGATTGGTTGTTGTGTTATGGAGGTGGAAAATATGGTGTTCTGCTATTGGTCGATGAAAGATGTGATTTTTTACAACAAATTCGATCCCCAGTAACGAAAGGTTTATGGTCCCAAGTGTTCTATACGTCGTTCAAAATGAGAGTAACCTCGCTTTTGGACCGATTCTCGTCCGTTCTGCGCATAGACAGAGAGCGTAGCAGAGGGTAAGACGGAAAATCGTGACTTTCTTCAAAAAGTAACGACACATGATGTTTTCTGGTGAACTTCGTCTCTTGGTTAATTTAATTATTTACAATGAGACTGAAACTCGGAAGGTGAATAATCTTATTTTTTAGATTATTGGCACATAAAAAGTTACCGTTTCATCTTTTGAATCGAAAACTGCAAAAGGTTGTCATTTTACAAAGTTAAAAGTCTGCTCTACATAAAACACACCGGAGTTTAAAGGGTTAAACGAGGTTCGATCGTCGTGCTGCTCAGTTTCCTGGAAATTTTTCATCAGGCAAAGAGTATCGGTTGATCTTACCGTAATGTATCTCCATCTTATCTGGGACACCAAAAACTTCTCTCGGAACGAATACGTTAGAATGCTTGAACTTGGACAGTGTTTCCATTCTGGACTATCTGATTCGGCAGAAATGACTTGGATCCCAACCGATAAAACGAAGTCTTACGTGTGTGCTTTACTGTAGCGTTACGTCGATCGTAGCTACACAAAATCTGTTATGATTTTGTGGAGGCATCGTTGGGAATTAACCCTATTTAGAACGGAGGGTCCTCAAACCATACGTCGAAAAATTTGGAATTAAACAAAAGTTGTTTGGTACGAGGGGGAAAATTATGTGGTATAAATAGCTACACAAAATCTGTTATGATTTTGTGGAGGCATCGTTGGGAATTAACCCTATTTAGAACGGAAGGTCCTCAAACCATACGTCAAAAATTTGTAATTAAACAAAAGTTGTTTGGTACGAGGGGGAAAATTATGTGGTATAAATATTTTTTTTGTACCGGGTATGGTGGGGGAGATCTCAAAGTCAGTTTAATTTTTTTATACGCAGTATGATAGTGTATGTTAAGACGAGTTCAACGAGTTCAAGGTCGTAATATTGCGAAAAACCAGGAGCCGGACCACCGCGTGTGTCTGTTTTATCAAAGGAAATGAATCTGTTCACACCTCGTTGGATTCGTCATAACGTACACTATCATACTATGTATAAAAAAATATAGCATTCCATTTAAAAAAATTAAACTGACTTTGAAATCTCCCCTACTATACCCCGTACAAAAAAAATATTAACACCAGATAACATCCCCCTTGTACCAAACAACTTTTGTTTAAACATTTTTTTCCTAACATCACTTCCTTAAAAGATACTTCGCTGTATTTAGATAAAACAGACATCCTGTATACATTTAAGTTTGATATTCAAAAGTAACCGAAGCTATATGTGAAAAATATTATGCATAGGAGAAAGAAACGTACTACCCGTCGCGGCACTTGCAATCACGCAAAACGTATTTTTATGCTCTTTTTATCTCCAAAGCATAACAAACTACCACAGAACGAAGAATCAAATTAACTAATTGGAAAGAAACTATGCAGTACTTTGCTAGTCACGTTTGACACCAGAAGATCACGTTCAGACTAGGACTACTACTTTTAACCGGGTATTCGAATACCCATGAGATACCCGGGTAGATGAAAATAACCCGATCGACCCGGGTATCTCACGAGTACTCGAATATGTACATAAAACAGTCGAAATCTCGGTGGCCACTACCGCTGGTCGTTCCCCGGGCAAACAAATGCGGATCGGTCGCGACAGCGATGCAACGATGCTGACGTGTCAAAGTGCACCTGTACCCTACACAATATTGTTTTGAAACCTCTGCCGCAACAGTCGAGGAATAATAGATATCAACTCTCAGCTATCTCATCTCATAAGATACCCGGATAATTTCTATTTACCCGGGTACTTTCGGATTACCCGAGTATTTCACGAGTAACCCGGGTACCAGGGTATCTCTTAAGTAACAGCTGTAGTTCAGACTACTTTCATGTTAGAACAATACAATGCTATTTTATTCTACCTAAATCGAAACGTTTTGTGTTAGAGTATTTGCAAAAATATTCCGTGCTATAAACCGTGAAAGCCCGGCGAGATATCCGACGGAAGGGTGGCTCGTTACAGCCTGTCATCGCGTCGCTGCTACGGAGACAGGTACTGCGGGATAACGTGGATGGCGAGTAGATTTAAACGTTCACACTAGATTACGCAAATGGGACGATAATGTGGCGAATCATTTTCCTGCGGATCCATCCAATAGCTCGATCCACCTTCTACGATAGATTTTCCCGTCTCGTGCCCCCCTCCCGCCACAATTGTCTTCCATTCGCTGTGAACCCTTTACCAAAAAACCTTCTCGATGGTGGTCTACTTTACTTATCTGCATGGGAATGCCAAGTCGCTTTGGAATTTCATGGGAACGGTAAAGACTGCACGCTAAGAGGCTATCGGAGGCCATTTGGCCAGCGTAAACCATATTCGGAACAACCCACGTTGGCTGTCATTGGAAAATCAAATCCGGCTGCCCTCTTTGTGACTGAGTCACATTTAATTATTTTTAATAAATTATTATATGGTTTTTTTATTGCAATGCACAATTTTAAATTTTGTTTTTATTGCCAGGAAAAAATTTACTTTTATCGTCCCTTAAATAAATTGTGTTTAGAACTTACGCTTTCGCGGCAAACATATTGTTATTTTACAGTTTTTGTCGTGAAAGTTTTGTTGTGATCAAATCGTTGCGATAGATGCATCTTACTTGATTATTTATCCAATTTAATTAAGTGTTATCTTCTGATATTTTGTTACGCGTTAGGCGTTAAATGTACAGGGTGTCCTGTAACTCCTCGAACACCCGGAAATGGGGGGTTGCTGGAGTGACTCTGAACAACTTTTTCCTTTTCCAAAATGTAGTTTGAAGCTTCGTTTTCGAATTATTAACGAAAAACACTAGCCAACCAGAGCGAAGGTCGTTTTTACAACTTTTTTATCTGAGCTCGTAATGAAAATCTAAAAAATACGTCTCAGGTGTCCTTATTCACACCTTGCAGGGGGGTTCCCGTGCCAGTGGGGTCTTGGAGCTTAACGTACCCCCGGGTATAGAAGCGCTGATCGACCAGGGTCAGGAGGAGTGAGGTCCTTCATCTGGGAGAGGTGTGAGGTCCATCACGAGCACATCCTACAGATGATGTAATGAATGGTACCGCAGGGCGGTCAGTTTACCATGCTATGCTAGAAATGGTATTGCAGAGTTCTTGCTCTCCCTTGGGAGCTGGCCGAGTTGGTGTTGGATTCGTGGGGACAGTTAGTTTAAAGCCAAATGTTGGTTAGGTAGCCCTTTTTCCTGACTGCTGGCGAGTGAGCTACGTCGCAACACAGCTCCGGTATCAGCCTGGAGAACTGGTAGAGTGTGGAAAGTCTCTCCGTTCAATCCTGTAATGTCGTGGGAGTCCTTATAACTCCTCGTCGCACAAGTAGACCATCTGTGTTTGGTGGTCGCGCTGATTGAGCATTATCTCAATTCTTTGCCCATGGGGACCGTCCGAATAATATCTTTGTACGAGGTGCCAGACGCTAAACTGCGCCATTCATAAGTACGGAGGTGACTTCACACGGCACTATGCGAAACTCCAAGGTCTTCTGCCAAATCTGCAGAAGTTCCTCTGGGATTAGCCTCTTCTAATTCTTTTAAGGAATCGTCTATAGGACACGAGTGTCGCGCCTGCTTATCTTCGAGGTTAAAATTTCCAGATTTGAACTTGGCAAGCCATTCTTGTTCTGTGCGATCCTTTGGTATATCGTCACCAAGGTGACTGTATACTGCGAGCTGCCTCTGTCGCACGATGTCTGTAAAGAGCTACGAGTCTAAAATCACGTCTTTCCATTTTTACGTTTGGCCTTTGAAAAATGCTGAACAAAACAAAATCAGCAAGTTGCCATTTTAAACGAAAGAAGTGCAAGTTACGACGAACATAATGGTGTATACTAGAGCTCTTACTATCCGGAAATTCGAAATCCGTATCGAAATCCGAATCTGAGCATCCGAATATGCGTACTTGGACCAAGTGTTCGGATAGCTGCTTTCGGAGTTTTTATCCCGATGACTCAAATATAAAGCTCTCCTTATTTGTATTCTGATTAAAGAGAACAAGTTTAAGTTAAGTAATTGAAACAAGAATAGCGAAGAGTAGTATATTGATATTTACAGTTATACACACCAAGATAATAACTTTGTTTAGGAAAACAAGTTTATTTACATTTTTCGGCTACAGACATGATTTTTCGGCGGTTACAATATTACTCGCTGTAGAATAGACCCTCTCTGCACTTTTTTTGTTAAGGTAGAAATTTTTGGAAATTTAGTTTCTCTTAATTTCCACCAACTTATGTGATCCAGGTTGTGTCCAATTTGCGGTTACGCTAAAGACATCTCAAATTCAGTAATTGAATGTTTTCGGTATTATTTTTTGCGAATATGGAATCTAAAGTAATTTCTTTTATGTATACTATATTCTAGGATATATCATCACCTACCACATCACGTAATATTTTTTACTGTTTTTCTAATTTCTTGTTTAACTCTTTCGGGCTCGAAATTGAGATCCTTGTAACGAGAATCTAAGAACGAAACCAATTGAAGCACATTAATTTTAGGTACCTCAATATTCGATTGAAATCGAAATCTCGAGGATAAATGAACTGCAAATGTTATTTTGAATTGTATCGTTGCACTTGGGTTATTAAATTTCATCAATTTTTTCGTTAAACTAGAACGGTTATCAACACTTATTACGCATATGTTTTTGCTACTTTCAGGATATTTATTAATACTTTCATAAAAGATAAAGGTACCGTATTCCAGAGATTTCTAAGAATATGTACAAATATTTTGTTTGATAAAAATTCATCAAGAAACGAAATTCTACGAAGTTTTTATTCGAATTATCTGCTATATGAATACTTTTTACATTGACTGTATACAGGGTGGTCCACGCAATTGTTTCAGGTCGTAACTCCGTTATTAATGTATTTACGAAAAAATTCCCAAGGAGAAAGATAAATAACTCGAAGAGCACTTCATTTTTAGGCCTTTAGATTTTTTTTTTAAGTAATTAACAATTGCATCATTTCTTTAAATGAAAATGCATCATTTTTGTTGCACAGATCGATTTCTCTGTTCATTCTCCGTAAAAACTCAAAAAAATTATTAGTTCTCGAGGTATTTTCGAGAAATGTCTTTATCGAAGATGCTCAAACGCTTCATGACTAGTAGTAAACGTAAACACCGTTTCGGCATTGTCATAACAGAAACTGATTTGTACGAGTAAGCATTTCATCATTCAGTATCGTAACGTAACGTATCGTAACTGGAGTACGAAAATTAAGAATTTGAAAAATTGTGATTGTATTTCACTAAATAAAAGAAAATGTATCGAAAATATCTCGAGAACTAATAATTTTTTTACCCTAATAATTTTTTACGTAGAATGAACAGAGGAATCGATCTGTGCAACAAAAAGTTGGCATTTCCATTTAAAGAAATGATGCAATTGTTAATTGCACATTCACTGTTGCACTTAAAAAAAAATCTAAGGGCCTAAAACCTGTATATGATTACTATACATCTATTAAGTGTCCGTATACTTTTGGACCGGAGTGTACCGATATATGTTTATTTATATTTGCGTATTATTTGTTTCACAAATATAAAATATTCGACAAAAGAGTGACTTTACTATTCCCATATAATCCATTAACGGCAACTGAGCTCGTGAAAGTGCTTGACGATTACTGCTGTAACTTTGCCATATTACACAGCGTACGCTTTGCTTTCGACTGATCTGCAGTTAAAGGGTTAAGTTTATCTTTTCACAAGTTGTGTCTTTAATATGAAATTACAAATTATTAGCATGTCGTATAATAACCATCGATACAATCTTCGCATGTACACAAACTCAACCTTCTGGATATAATAAATAAAGAAGTGATTACCTAGTACAGAGAATTGTTTGAAACATGAAACAAATATTTTTATTCCTACTGTTGTTATTAAAGCAAACTGGCACACGTATCAATAATTGAATCTGAATCTCAGGCCAGACTGATGTAGCATTCTTCGAAATTCAGTGATCTGTATGATATATAATATATAAGAGTTACGAAGTTCTGGTGCACGTACAGCCATTGTCCTCCATGCCAAAAGCAGTTACGATAGCGTCGGAGGGTTCAACTAAAATTACGTATGCAGCTAGACGTTCGTTGAAGCGATTTACCTGCAATTCAACGTCAGAGCTTATCTTCTGAAGAACCGTAGCTAGAGCACCGATTACCTTTATGGACTTTTTAATGATCACAGACTAGATATATAATATTTATTATTAATATTAAGAGGTATTTCGTGTCTCGTAGTACTGGATATAAGTAAAAATGAAAAATTAGGTTAAAAGTACTTGAAAAGTGTACGAGAAAGTTTCACATAGTTTTATAATCTGGAATATGGTACCTTATATTTTGACTCCTTTTGTATATGATTCACTTAATAAGCAATGTTTAATCCTCGACAGGTATGCCGACCGCCCGACCCTTAAATTTTCTCAGCATGTAGTTCCATTGTATATATTTTTTCGCCTTCGTTCGTTTTGTAGTAGCAGTGATTTTATGACACCACGGCAATCGTAGTGAGGTGGGTGAGGAACGTCGTTACACTGTTTTCACCTCAATTTATTAAAGTATAAGTGTATGGTCGTATAGGCGTACAATTTGTCCAGAAAATACAATCGCTTACTTTGTTAATTGTCCCGGCGGCAGCGGTTCGGCGGGTACGTCGCGATGGTCGGTAAAGGAACAAACTGTCCGGAGGTGTAGGCGTACTGGGTTTTTATATTGTTAGGACAGGGAGACAGGAGTAGCGATAGATAAAGATAGAAGTGGAGAAAGTGGTGGAAACGGAAAATTCGT
>NW_017100459.1:14117-38698 GCF_001263275.1 Habropoda laboriosa | reverse complement strand
GCTTCTTAGGCTACTCGAGGACGAAGGCAAGTCTTAACCCGGGGAGAGACAAAGGAACGGAAAGTAAAATCTGAAGGAGTTGGAAAAGAGACAGTTCGCTTGGAAGAATAAAACGACGTTCGGTAAGGGTTTGTTGACGACGACATACCCGCCACAGTAGTTTTTCAATCTAAGAACTTGCTTTCACCTCTATTGCCTCGTTTTCGACTTAGAATCTTCGCCTTTTTAACTTGTACATTTTTTGCATTCATATGGTCATCAGAGCCGAAGCACGTCTTAATGTTATTGTCTGCTACGGTCCATTGTTCGAGGCACTCGGAATTCCCGAGTGCGTCACTCAAGGGTACGCTTGGTACCTGAGAGTGACCTGTGGTCTGGGAGGTGGCATTTTCGTGTAATTTTTCCCACCTATGATTTTAACCAATAGTTTTTGCCAACCACCCTTCCCCACCACTATCGAAAAATGTATTCAACCTATCCGAGGGCCTCACCCCCGCGATGCATCCTCGCACGGAGGTGTCGTGGGACCTTTCGCGGAAAGGACAGACAGAAGTCATCTGACCACGCCACGAGTTGCTCTTAAGAAGTTTAGTCAATAGAAATAGTTAGGAAAGGACAGACAGAAGTCATCTGACCACGCCACGAGTCGCTCTTAAGAAGTTTAGTCAATAGAAATAGTTGTTTTGTCCTCCTAATCACGGAGGTGGTCCTTCGAAGACAAACCTATTAGACTTAGTCGACACACCGCGTGCTAAAATGGACAAGTCTCGAAAGTTGGTTGCAACTACCACGAGCACATCCTGACAAGCAGAGTCACTCGGTTTTTATAATTATTTTGTTTAAAATTTTGTAACACTAAGGAATTACAGGGCTTAAAATAACTGATGTTAAAACAACGTCGGTTCGCTCGTCGATGACTATGTGCGATATTTCCCGTTTTTGTATGGTTCTTCGGCCGTTAGGACCCTGCAAGCAAGGTGCGGGTGCAGGCTGCGCTCATCCTTGTCTAGGGCCCCCTGCGGCTCGGGTCCCGCGGTTGTTGTCTAGGCGCGTCGCACAGCGCCTTACAATTTGTAACTACAATTTTAAATTAGTAATCAAAACAGTAATCAATCAGAAGGATTGTTACAGCACAACTAGAATAAGATATATTACTATAATAGTTAACTCTTGAAATGAATAAAAGCTGGGTCCATGGTCTATCTACTTGTCTTGCACATAGGAACATGAAAAAGAAAGTCAGTAAATTAAATAAAAGCAACAATCATTTATATAGGATTGAATTAGACGGTCGAAATCGTTGCGATAAAATAGTCCAGCTAGCAATAAGTTTATTTAACTTTTTACAAAACCGGTTTCTCTCCTCTGTATCGAAACGCGCTCTTTCTTCTTTCTCTCTCTCTCTCGCTCGCTTCTCTAGACGCTTCTAAAATCAAAATCTCAACTGTCTCTTTTGGCGACCTATCTCGTATATATAGGCCGCCAAATCACGCACACATTCATTCACATACGGACTGCGCGGTTATCGCACCTTATGTTTATTGTCTCTCTCGTACTCTCGTTCTCATTCACTCACTCTTGCTGTTGGGGTCGATCACCTATCGCCTGTTTACAATTAGGCGCCGGTGACGCCGAGCATCGCGCGACCTGTCAAAACACAATCGGCCTACGGCTCAAGCCTAACGGCTCGGCTTCCTACATTTACTCCCTTTTTTATAATTATACTACTTGCTTAAATATCATTTCGTAATTGCATGATTGTTTCGAAGAGATTTCGGGAACTTTGGAAATAAAAGAATTCTAATTCTATTAGTTAGATATAATTGAAATATGATGCAAAATGTATGTGAGAATAGTTTCTTTAGCTTGTATAGGATTTCAGTGTACCATACTTAAATGCGTGTTTGATATTTAAAAAGACGGCCGAGCAATAGTTTTTGTTTTCCAGGTCTTGTCGAATGTGGTTGACTAGTTTGTAAACTTGTTGTAAAGTTGAGTGCTGCCGTCTAAAGCCGAATTGATGCTCTGGTATTATGTTTAGTTCTGTAAGTGTAGGTTCCATGCGTCTCAGGAGCGGGTTTTCGAATAGCTTTGATAGGATTGGTAGTAAGCTGTTAGGGCGATAAGAGGATATTTCATGGTCTGATTTACCAGGTTTACTGACTACTGTTAGACGTGTATGTGAGATTTGCCATTGGTTAGGGATCGTAGCGTAATATGGCATTAAATATCGAGGTTATTAGTGTACCGTTCTCGTATCGTGTTACTCACGATTTAATGAGAACGGTGATTTACGTTAAACTAATCACGCAAACGTATTCGGAGAAGGGTGATTCTTGTTGAAAGTATCTCGACAATGTTTACTTTTTTTTATAATATAGTTAAACTTATCAATTTTAACAGTGAATATAGCTATATGACGAGGAAATTGTGAATGGTTGTTGTTGCGTGTAACGTGTCTGTACTATTGACTCAAATTGTGGTGGTGGTTGCGTGTATATTTGGTATGTCGGAGAGGATGTGGTTGTAGGTGTGTTTTAGTTATAGATGATGATTGGTGGAGGTCGACAAAATTTGACTTTAGGAATTGTGTGTGTGGAAGAAGTGGGCTGATGGTAGGGGTGACGTTCGCAGGGGAGTGATGAGCTGGCCAGCGGTGTAGACAATAAAGTTATAAAGTCGGTAGATCTGGTAATTCATGCTGACTAAAATACCGAAAGTGGAAATGAATGGAAACCTTTTCCTTACACGGTGCTGCGACATCGGTTGGCCAAATGTATTTGTTTAGTCTACTCGCGATGATCTTGCGATCTTTAGAGTTTTGCTGAATTTGCACGTTTGTGCCGACTAATTACAAATTCGAAGGGCCACTCCCGTGTATCGGGATACTAACTAATTTGCTCGTGTTTGGTTTCCGGAAGATTTCGATGTTACTTGTTGCTAGCCGAATGGATTCTGCTTTCGAGGTCTCAGAAAAAGTTCGAAGATACCTCGGTTAGAATACATTCGGCGGGGGTGAGACACGCGGATTGGTTATTACAATTTCGACTTCGACAAGGGAGGTGATTGACTATACGCGATTGGCAAGCTATTAAACAAAGAACGAACTAAAGGGACGCCCCCAAGTTCGCCCCTAAGTCAACGGTCACTCTCAAGTGTCGTCCGCACCCTTGAGTGACGCGCGCGGAAACTTGCGCGTCTTGAAGCAATAAACGCAGTAGGTAATAAGTTTGGGCAGCGCTTCGTCGCTAACAAAAACATACCAAAGTGGAGACCAAAAACCCGAGAAGTTAAAATATAACAAACAGATGTGGACGAGAGCCACGGGAAGCAAATTGACAACTGTTGCGAAGGACCGAATAATTTCCAGACCCGTGCCTGGAAAACACCGTAAATCTAATAGGACGACTAAACAGTATTTATTGTTGCTACGTGCCTACGTAGCGTTGCTACGGAGCGTAGTATTTAGCAGACGGTTAAAATAATAAACGTTAAAGTGCTCGATGGCCTCCCAAATTGACAACTGCTGCGAAGGACCGAATAATTTGCAGACCCGTGCCTGGAAAACACCGTAAATCTAATAGGACGACTAAACAGTATTTATTGTTGCCACGTGCCTACGTAGCGTTGCTACGAAGCGTAGTATTTAGCAGACGGTTAAAAAAATGTCAAATGAATTATGGTTCGGTACCGAACAATTAGTACGATGCTTTTCTTGGGCAGTTCTTTAATTATTTTGCCTATGATTAGGTCGTAACACAGGAGTTTTTTTGGTTTTTATTTCAATACTTATCGTTAGTTTGATTTCCTTATACGTGAACGGTTTGATAGGAGGAGATATCTGTTAAGGTACTTGTAGGTATTTTCGGAGCTCAGTTTCCAGCTCCTAAGAGTTGGAAGGGAATGTTTTAAAAATTTCTGCAAAGTATGAGCCAAATGCTTCTGCTTTTTCCTGAGGGCTTCCTAGCTTCCTTCAATGTTTCCGATAGGCAGGATTTTTTTCTGTGGTCTTGTGGCCCTTTTAGTTGCTTTCCAGAGAGAGTAGTCTGTGACTTCTGTTGATGACAAGTTACTTCAATTTCTACTAAGAGATTCATTTTTGTATGTGGATAACAAACGATTTAATTTTCTGGTTGCTTCATTCCGCAGTCTTTTGCTGTCAGGTGATTTTTCATTTTACCATATTCTCCTTTGTGTTTTTCGACGATCTGTTTTATTATATGATCAGTGTAGATGCCACTGGTTATGTGTACTGCTGCGGGAGTTGCGGATCTAGCTGCTTCGATTATGTGATTTGGGAAGTATGCGGTAGCCGTTGTTAGGTTTTCTGTAGAAGCGGTTTATGGTACGATCGAACGGGAACGGTTATTTTTGAGTTCAGGATTTCCATTCACTGCTTGCACATGTCTAATTATTTTCTGGCGAGGGTCACTAGAATTGCTTTGTTAGATTTTTAGTAATTTGTATCCCTCACGCTTAATAGCTGTTTTCTGTAGAAGCGGTTTATGGTACGATCGAACGGGAACGGTTATTTTTGAGTTCAGGATTTTCGTTCACTGCTTGCACGTGTCTAATTATTTTCTGGCGAGGGTCACTAGAATTGCTTTGTTAGATTTTTAGTAATTTGTATCCCTCATGCTTAATAGCTTAAGAACATACCATAAACCACGAATTTCCGAACGGCACATCTGTATGTAACGGTCCGCTTGTCGATTAGTCACCCGGAGGAAATTCCAGATTTTTGGGACTTTCCGCCCACCTCACGCGACCGTCTCCCACCCTTCCAAGGTGACAGCGCGCTAAGGGTAACGGTCCGCTTGCCGATTAGTCACCCGGAGGAAATTCCAGATTTTTGGGACTTTCCGCCCACCTCACGCGACCGTCTCCGACCCTTCCAAGGTGACAGCGCGCTAAGGGCGCACTGGAAGGGCCGTAAAGACGATATTAGACACGCTAATTGGCAAATGCAATCGTTAACCATTAACCAATCAGCGTGTCCCAACGAAAATCCCTCTCACGGACGTCCGAGACGCGATGCCGGAGAGTTGAGTCGTCGAGTAGTCGTTCAACCACCACGAACAAGGAGAACCAAGGAGCAACCAGCTCACATCACGCGATACCATAGATCAGTTTTTACAAGTCCCAATAACATCGGGTGGTCCTTCGAACCTTATCTAGACGGCACAACATCGTGCAAATACTACAAAGCTCAAAAGTTAATTTGTAACAACCACGGGCATTAACAGCCTTCTCTATGTCATTTCCAGTTTTGAGTGTGAGGGTGGATGTAACTGCAGTGTGAAGGTATGAATGAAAGAGAGGCTAGTTCGTATTTTTATTGTGAATGATCTATGGTAGTAGTCTTTCAATTATTGAAGCATTTAGAACCACAATTACTGGAGAGTGGTCGGATGTGAGATTAAGGCTGGAGTTACCCGGTATGTAACGGGGTGAGAGTCCTTTAGTAACGAAGAAGTCAAGTAGGTAAAGTATTTTGTTTCGGTCTGTAGGTCAGTATGAGGTTCTGTTTATTTGTATGTTTCTTAAGAGCACTTTGCCTCTTGGGGTTGTACTTTATGATTCCCAGAGGGTGTTTTCGACGATAAAATCACCATCTGCAAGGAATTTATTGTCCAGTTTTGCAAAGAATGTGTCGAAATCTTCTTTTAAAACATTGTGTTTAAGATGGCAACATATTGCTGATAATGTGTTAGGGCTGTGCTAGTTTTGGACTACTATGTTGGTTGATTGAAGGTGTTATGATGATAAGCTGAGAATGTGTAGTGTTCTATGTTGGGTTTTATTGTTATGACGATGCCACCATGTGCTTTACCACTAGGGTATTGTCTTGTGTATACGTCGTAACTTCTAATTTTTAGATAATTTTTCTGAGTGAAGTGGGAACAACTTAAGCCCTTGTTTACGTCTCACGAGCCCATTTGTATTCCAGAGAGCAATACGTACAAGTTTAATAACCATGGATTTGTAGTCATTTTTGGTACTGCTGTGGTATGTAGGGTTAGCATGTTGCTAATTTATTTGTTTTGTCCTATGAGTATTTGTTCCAATTTGATGAATGATTTTTCGATTGTTTGTATGAAACTGTTGAGATTGTAGCCTGTGGTATTGCCTTCGTTACTCATGCCTTCCTTGGTGTTTCGTTTGACTACATTCGCATGATGAAGGAGTTTAGATACATTTCTCTGGTTACAGCTGAGTTAGGTGAATATACAGGGTTGTCCAAATTAAGTGTCACATCTTCAAATTGAAATAAAACGCAAAGTATTTGAGATTTGTATGGTTTCTTTATTTTGACACAAAGTCTACTTTATGATATTAATTATGAATGACAATATAATTCAAGTGTCCTCCTCGGCCTTTTTTCATGAGTCCGATACGTTTGACCAAATTTTCCATTACATTTTCACGTAACTGAAATTCAGTTTCATTAATGGCGGCTGTGATATTGTTTTTCAGCTCGTCAATAGTCTTTGGATTATTAGTGTAGACTTTACTTTTCAAGAATCCCCATAGAAAAAAGTCTTGGTGGCCAATTGATGTCTCCTCCTCGTGAAATTACGCGTCCATTAAACGTTTCCTTCAACAGAGCAACTATTTCCTTTGATGTGTGGCATGTGGCACCGTCTTGCTGGAACCAGATATCGTCCACGTCTGGCATGTGGTAGTCTTGTTGGAACCAGATATCGTCCATGTTCATATTGTTCAATTTGGCCGTAAAGAAAGTGGTTATCATGTGACGATAACGCTGTTGGAAGATGTGACACTTAATTTGGATAACCCTGTAGATACAGTTCCTAAACAAACCAAAGATATTTGTCATAGTTTATTATTCTTTTCTTAGTTATTTTATTTTATCTTTGAACATGCAAACGGATTGTTTTTACAACAAAGAGACCAACACAAAAGAATAGAATCACAATGATGTATTCGTAACCCAGTAAAATCTGGATCATATAAATCTAGAGCTTATTCACACGCCAGTTCAATTCAAAATGAAATATTTTTTCCATCAATATGTAGATATTTGGAACATGACAGCATGATTGTATAAACTTCTAGGTGTGGCACGATCAACAGTTTCGTTATATGTAGAATCGGTTGGAGCAATCTGCCCGATGGAAATCTCGTAGATCGAAGTTAGACGTTCAGTTTTTGAGGCGACCCTAGCAGCGTGAATCGACGTTATAAATCAGCCAACGTCAACGTGGCCGTCGGCTCGTGATTCGCGGGTTAGAACTTCACATTGACAGCCATAAACATGTCACTGCGACGCGTTCTCTGGTTCAGACTCTGATGTATTGCGTATTATTTTGGTTATCGACACCCGTGAAGAGAGGCTCCGCCCTCCGATGATTTCCCAAATGGACTAACCGAGAACTGATACTTCTGTGATTCGTCGCTACTCTTAATTACGGAACTTCCGTTTTGAAATTTCCCTGGTAATCTATAATAGACGAAGGATGGTCCTTTAACGGTGGTTTCAAGTAGAATTGATAATGATGAGATGTAGATTTTGTGTACCTTTTTCAAGTGTTTTACAAGATTATTGTTTTATTAAATGATATCCGGTATATAATGTGTCATTTATTTAGAGCAGGGGTTCCCAAAGTTTTGCCTAGGTGGGCCACATTGTAAATTCCAAAATATTTGGCGGGCCATCAAGACAATTACGGCTATTGGCCTTTAACACAATAAAATATATACAGTCTATATAATAACAAGATATGTTACGTATAAAATTTAGTATTTTTTTAACTGAACAATTTTTAATTATAATATGATAAAATTTACTTATTTATTTGTAAAAATGTAAATTGTCTCTGTAAATTCAAGATCGCGGCTGATCTGCCATCGCGGGCCGCACTTTGGGAACCCCTGATTTAGAGGAACAATAATTTGTTATGGTATGGAAAAATGAAATAATCTATAGGATTGATGCCAGTCGACAGTGGATTCAGCCGACTCTTTTATTACAGGTGTAGGCGATAGTCGCGGTCGCTGACCTATCAGCTGATTGCTCTAGTTTACTTAAGCCTGATTCTTACTAGCGGTCACGGTACAGTCAGATCACGTCAAGTCAGGCACCGGTCAAAAATGAAAGAGACTGCGACGAGACTTGATTGTTTCTGAAAGTTGAGTGCGCATGCCTTGGTAAAATCCTAGATTGTGACTGATCGTGATCTGACCGTACCTCTGACCGCAGGCTTTATTTGGCCGTTGACCTGATGACCGGTCGTCATGCTTGCGCGTGTGTATGTCTATGTGTGAATAAACGAATGAATGATACCTGACAAACGAATCGTCGGGGAAACCGGGAGGTGCTGATCACCAAACGGGCAGAACGATTCGGAGAGTTAAGGGATTACACCACCCTGAAGCGTTTGATAATAGGTAATGCTTGGGACTTATTTTCATAGGTAATTGCTAAATGAAAAGTTACAATTTTCCCAGAGGATGTAAGTATAACTTTCAGCTTTTTTCTCCAAGTTTTAAAAAGTAAGAATGTTACAAAATGGAGAAGTTATTCGCTAATTGCGAAACTTCTTCTGTTAGAACGTCGATTGCTAGCCACCATTGCCGGCAAGGATTGAAAAAATTCTTGTTGATTTATAAATAAAAATGTGTTACCTGTAATGTAACACACCTAACGATTTTTTCGATATCCCAGTTATTTAATTTTTTATAAACCTTTAAATTTAATTTCATTATTTTTTGTTTTTTGATAAAAAGAGGATTTTCTTTTTCAAACTGTCACCGTTTCTATAATAATCACAATTTTTGAAAAATTAAATTTGCCTTGTCAATCCGTATTTGTTCCCTAATAATAGCTTAAACAGTACATTGGCATTTCTTGCAATCTACATTGTCCAACCTGTTACATAATGTTCTGTCTTAATTGCGATGCAATCTGAAATACTGCCAGCAAGATGGAGCACCTGCTCGTAAAGCCCGGGTCGTAACGAGATATTTAACAGAAACCTATGGAGAAAAATGGTTTGGTACCCACAATTTAACAGAGCAGTCACATAAGTTTCATCCGTCAAAGAAGTCTGTGTAATGGCGACGATGTACGGCAAACGCTGCGACAGTACGACATTCGCCGACCGATAGGCAGGAACGTTGTTGTATTTTATGTATTCCTACGAATTAGCGTCTGTGTTCAATTCTGACACGTCGTCGAGAATCGATTGAAAATGTAGCGACTGTGTGATCGCCTGAACCTTTTGCTATTAACCTTTTTTGTGTTCTGCTTGTCTCGTTGGCGTGTTGCCCCGTTCAGCCCTCGCATTTCCCCTTCCCTGGTCGCGTTTGGGTCCCTTGACAGTGGTGAGTTTTGGGTGGGAGGCCAAGACTCCCACTCACGTTCGGGCCTTGGTCCCCGCCCAACGCCAGCCACTCACCCTCAAGGAGGGGGTGTTTTGCGTGAAGTACGCGTCACCTGGGCTTATGGGAGAAACCCAGGGTAACGGTACCGCTCGCTCGCGAGGACGTGCCTGGGCTCGCGCGGGTTTATGATGCGTCAATTGCTATTGAGATGCACGAAGAAACTCCAAATTCTCCGCTTTTATGAGAGGTTTGGAGCCCTCCTGACAATAAGGAATAATTAACGAACGAAAACATTAAACGCGTATTCAAACCGTAATCTCAAAAATAGCAGCGTCGCGTCCGTATCGTAAACCTGGTCTAACATAAGTATTCTTAACAGTCTGTTCTTAGTGAATCTTAATATAATAAATATTGAAATAAATAATATCTGAAGATGAAAAACATTCGATTTTATGAGATGTTTCAAATAGTGGGCATAAAGATAAACGCGAATACATATGCGGATGATATCAGTGTAAATAGCAGGGGAAATCATACACATCAGTCAAGCCATCATTCACGATACATTGAATAAACTACAAGAATTCTCCAATACATCGGGACTTAAATTCTCGAAAACTAAAAGTACAGCATTTTCAACAAAAAGGATGGCACAAAAAAAATTATTAAAACTTTATTTAAGCGACACCAAACTATCTGTAGTAGAAAAATTCAAAATACTTGGATTAACGTTCGATAAGCAACTGAACTGGATTACTCACCTGAACAATTAAAAGAAGACTGTATACGTAGGCTAAATGTCATTAGGACTATAGTTTCCAAAAATTGAGGAGGCGATCAGAAGACCATAACCCTTGTTTACAAAATGTTAATATGTCCCAAAATAGATTAGGGCTGCATCGTATATCATTCTTCAGCGTCAAGAACACTAATATTCTAAACCCTATCCATAACGCAGGAGCCAGAGTAGCAACAGGGGCATACCGAACTAGTCCAGTCTGCGCATCCTTGCTGAAGGAAATCTAATGCCACTAGAATCCCAAAGAAAACAACTCATTCTCTCTTAAGGGGAGAAGTCCCTATAAATGGCTTAGTTTTCTATTAACTTTTAGGAATATTTTGCAAAGAAACCAATGCGCTAATACTGTCGCAACTGTAAGGGTACTTTATTTAATATTATAACAAGCAAAAAAAATTTTGATGACAGTAAAATTATGATTAATACAAAAGAAATAGAGGAGTATTGTAAATAGGTATTTTTCGAGGTGCAAAACGGCGTCAGTTGTAGCATCCCTGGTAGTTATCCGAAGGAGACCAACAAATTTTTTTTTCAACGTATTTGACAATTGTAAGAATATGAACCTAAAATGGTGCCAAAAATTGCATTTTTTAAAAATGGCAGCACTTTGGTGTGATTTTCGCAAAAAAATTGCGCTTTATTTGTTAAAAAAAAGTGGTTAAAATTAATAATTTGGTTAAACTTTTAGGTTCATGTTCTAAGGAATCTTATAAACTAAAAGTGTGTAAAATTTGAAGTTGATTGGACAAATAGTTTTGGAGTTATTCCTGACGCTAATTTTAAAAACATGGTTTCGAGAAAAACGCGTAAAGAGTTGCGTAACAATTGCGTAGCACTTTTTACTGTGAGAAACAAATAAATTACATAACGTTTAAAAATCATTTTTTACATCTTAAATTATATTTCATTTGTACATTCGTGTCAGGAATGCATATAAGTAGTATAGAATTCTTTAATTTTGTATGCATGGAAATCTTAAACTAAAATTAATCTAAAAACTAAAGTAAAATGTAAAACAGATAATTCTTGAAAAGCAAACTGAAATTGCATTGTATAGTTTTTATATATATAATTCAGATTTATTATTTCTAGGTATAAGGGGACCCCAACTTTCTTTTTGGGTGCCCAGAAACAGTCCTTTAGAACACTCTGTAAATAAACTACTCAGTTTGTACTTTTTTATTATATTTATTAATTATTTTATATTTAAATATACTTTATATCTCTAATATTCACTTTCTTAATTTCACCGCGACACGTGCTAATTCGCATCTCCAGGAATACTATGCTGTAGAGAATTAAAACAAAGGAACGGGGATACGACCCGATGCATCATGCGCTAGGTGTCAGCACACTTATATATTAGGAAATACAAATGAAATATCCAATAGATATAAATTCATAATTAAGAATTAAATCTTATCCTTAAGTATTTCAAGGTTCAATCTGACAGTAGTTGGACTTGAACAATTTTATGAAATATCCAAAAACAACACTTTCTAATAATTTTGTTAAACAAGTTATCATAGCAATATATTAAGGTTAATAGTAATCACTATAAAGAACAAAGTGCATTAGAAAGAAATTGATACTGTCTAGGCGTGAGCAATTTAACATTTTGTAGTATGAAAGAGAGTCTTTCGTGTATGCTCACTTCAAACGTCAACGTTAATGACGATTGAATATTTGTTGAAATTGGATACTGGAAGGTGGTGAAAGAATGATGTCACGAGTATACATAACACTTAAACTTTAAATTTATTCTACAACTGTTGAATTAGAAAAACGCGTTAGACTGGTGATAATAATTTCTGTGTTGAATAGCTGATAGTTTTTTAGAATCTGTCGTCCTTTGAAGGAATTCGTGCTTAAATAATAAATGCGGACATGTGAAAATGGGAATGACGATGTCTGATTGGTGGTTTTAATTTGGTAGGGGAAGCCGCCGTGACCCTCAGGTACTGCAAGTACCTTCGAATGGCATGTGTCGGATTTTCCCCATGCCTTAACCGTAGCAGGTAATATTTTATTGGTTGCCCTGACTCGGCCAAGGTAAATGAAAATTAACACGGCCGAGGTAAAATTCTTAATCCTACTACAAAAGGGGCAATCGTCGCTATACATTCAAAGAAGGTGAAATATGCACAATGGTTTTACTTATAATTAGTTTTACGCCTTAACAGATACCAAACAATCGAAGAGAATCACATGGAACAAGGCCGCGACTCTATTTTGATTGTCACAGAATAAACTTTATAACTCGAAATGTCTCCATCAGGAGGAATTAAGTTTTACAGGCTGTTAGATAGAATGGAATTTTAATCCTGAAGAAGACGAGAAAGTTGAAAACGATTCCAAGAGGCGTTTGTATTTTATTAAAGATTGTTTCGTAATACTTTGTTTACTGTCGTTTAGTACACGTGAATTCCTTTTAGAGTAGGAAAGAATTTCAGGTACGGACAGTTTTATGAGCTATTACGTTCTCTTTCCCACCGTCTTCTTTCCTATCTCTCCCTTGTTCACCTTATTCGTTGCCAAACAGCTTAGAAACTTCCAACTGCGTGGTTAGCTTTAGGTTTATTGAAAATTTCTATGGAAGTTTCGGTGCAGTTTAACGTAACACGCCCAGCGTAACGGAGATGATGTTAGATCGTGAAATTTGTTATCAAACATTAGCATTATTCTTTTAGTTGCATGATCGTGTTTAAAAAGTTTAAGTATAGAATATTCAAGTCCAGATATGTCATTCGTTGAAAAGTAGAATTGCTGAAGTAGCGTCAATCAGATTAAATAATGAAATATTTTTTTGGTAATACTATTACTGATAGCTTTATCAATTGATTTAATCAGTTCCCTTGATTATTGATTTTTTTTTATCAACCCTCTCTACCTTCGTTCTGTACCACCTTCGTTTTAAACATGCAGCCAATTAAAACATTGTAATTTTCATAAAAGAACTTTGTATGTCAACTAGACAAATGAAAGAGAATCATCGAACAGATATTAAAATTCAATGCAGTTTTTTTTAATACAATCATTACGTTCACCTCCTCAATTACTCACACAAAGTTAACTCGATGCGTGAGGTACGTGTAATATTTTGGTTGCAATTTTCAAACATTACGCGTGTGTAACAATTTGGTTGTATTTTCCTTTGAAAAATGATGGTTTATTGGTTAATACAAGGTATTTCAACAATTTTGAATAAATCTAAAATATTATTCAGCTGTTTGGCAGGCAGTGTAAATTAGAAATGCAAGAATAAAACTTTTATTCGGTAGAATGAATAGATACAGTACTAATAAAACATAATTGGGTAAACGCTACTATTTAGAATAATAGTTATTGAACGGACTTGCATTATAAAATATTATACATTTGTAGTATCGGGGCCTCCATACCCAAATAGGAAACCGATAAGGGACAATAGAGAGGGAGTGGTTGGCGTAGCACGCAAAGCCTCGGCTTGGTAAGTCGAAGGTCTCGGGTTCGATTCCCGTTGGGTCCCTCAATATTTTTCCCTAGGCTCGTCCGGGATGGAGGCATCTACGGCTGCACGAAGCCAAGAGGTGTGCGATGAAAACATGTTGAGGGTTGCACGTCTCCTAAAAATGCGTTGTTTCGGCTGTATGCCACTGTGTGGGGGAGTGTACCCGAAAAGTGTTGAGTTGACTTGTGTTGCACTGAGGAGGAGGACATTCGAGGGCGAATGTCAGTTAAGGATGGCCGAGTGTAGTATCGGGGCCTCCATACCCAAATAGGAAACCTCGAAGGGACAATAGAGAGGGAGTGGTTGGCGTAGCGCGCAAAGCCTCGGCTTGCTAAGCCGAAGGTCTCGGGTTCGATTCCCGTTGGGTTCCTCAATATTTTTCCGTCGTCGGTTCCTACATATTAATAATAATGAGCATGTTAAATTTTTCAAATGCTATAGTTATTTCCAACATTAATAACAATACAATTATTTTCGGATATTCTTCTGAATGGCACCGGTGGCCGATCAGAATGAAGTTTGTTGGGTATCATAAGATGAGATAGTAGATCTGAAATATGAAATCTTAGTTTCTAGAACTCATACGTTCAGAATGTACAGACCCCTGTCTAATATATAATAGATCTTCGCTGCTATTAGGTACTCCGTTTGACATTTTTGACGAAATTACTCACCCTAGCTTAACCTAATCTGAGCTTACTTTCTTCTGTCTTTCCTTTTCTGACAACGAGTAATGACAATAGCTTAATATCCCACCTCCGGGTAAACTATTCGGATTGGCCGAATCATTTCTGCAAACAAGTCGAGCCCTTTCTTCTTGGATTCTCTTCGTCGTAAATATTCGCAAAGGTGATAATACAAGTTGTTTCTCCGGACTCCTCCCTTTTGGAGCAGTTATCGGAGTGGTCTCAATTGAAACTCAGCTGCCTGAGTGTTGGCTTCATTTCAGCATCTATGAAGTTGATAGTTTGGTTGACCGATAAATGTTGATATCCTTCGTTCCCTAAGCAATCGTATGCTCTCCAGCAACTGGAATAGATCGTTGTGCCTGGTGCAATATGCTTCTTGATTATCGGAATCAGCGTCTCACGATCTGTTCTGTTATCGGGACATATCTCTAGACGAAGTTCTTTGCTCTCCATGTTTAGAACTCCAAAAATCCATCGACCTTCGACTATATAGCCTCTTTTGTATTTTCGGCGGCCGAGTTTCATTTCATCAATTTCTACAATCTTCCTCTGTCCGCCAATCGGTCCGTCAGTCACTCTATCAACTGTTAATATGCAGACCTGTCTATAATAAGAGTAGAGATCCGCGATCTATTCTTGCGAAACATCAACCTTACTTAAGCCCTTAATTTCCTTGCAGGCGTTTTCGTACCTAAATCCACGGGCAAAATAATGTGTAAGCCCTATAATGTCTTCCGCTGGAACGTTGTGAGAGTTGAACCATGTTTTCTCGGCTATAGTTCGATCCACAGAGTGTTTATAACACCTCCACCGCTTATCAAAGCATGTGCTAGCACTTCTGCATTCTGGAGAGTTTTCTGTTAATTTCATGTCATGGTAGCTATCTTTAATCTTTTAATAGTCTCACCATTGTGAATGGATATTGTGGAATAAAATACACAGTAATTCACGCGCAACGATACAATTTAGACTGTTTCCTATTTTCCCAAACATCCCCCTCGATCGCGAAAACATAAAGTGATCGTACGGATCACGCCACTCTTCACACATACACAACCATCCGTACGTATTTGGCCACTTGAAGGAATCATTTCAAAAGATTTATACCTATGCTGCAATGTAAATTGTTAGTATTTCTAAGCAGAATTACTGTTACTTTACATTTGCGATATACAGAAATGTTAGGATGCATTCAAGTGAAAAATATTACCTATTGTATAAATAAATGGAAACGGTTAAATATTTTATTCACCTATATATCCTCCACGCTGAGCGATAACGGCGTTAATAATTCGAGGTAAACTAGCGACAAGTTTTTTTAATATCTATTCTTGAATCTCTTTCCAAACGATTTGTAGATACCCTGAACAATAAACAGAAAGAGAGTGCAGCCGTTGAACAGTGTCCCCGCTGCGCCAATCTGACTTTATTTATTCCCTTTTTATTTATAGTAATTGGCGATAAATATTATCTATCTCATTAATGAATACCTGTATAAGAGTGTGTAAGACAAAAACAGCGGCAAAGCTACTTTTGAGAATCATATATGAACCATACTTTGTACATATATTTCGAATAGAGTGGAGGTGTCCAAATGTTTATGGACAGTAGTGTACATGGCCCTCTTGCTAGTTTTTGTTTCATACATAAACATATCTATGTTAAGTCCAAAGACTGAAATCATCAGTAAGCCAAAAAAGAAACTAAAGGCGTATTAAAGAATACCATGACGTGAAATTCGTATTGACCTGGTGACAGTGTTTTCGGTCTAACCCAAACCAGTACCTACACCCTTTATTAAAAGGGTCTGGTCGTTTTTTTTTCTTGTTCATTGAGCGTTTTCGAATGCATAATTTCCAGAAGCTAAGATTATATTATATTTTAGATCTATTATCTCATACCATGAGTCTTGGTTGGCCATCAGTAGCTTTCATAAGTACAGCCTTATTTTCATATTACTTTTCATACTGGGCAGAATATTTTTGTTAGATTTTAATTTGGCAGCAGAAAAGAACCGGCAACACAAGTGAAAGGTTCATTAATAAAGGGAACGTTTATTCTTTATTTAACATTCCTTGGACACACATAAAACTTAAAGGTATTTATACCTTGCAATAAAAATATCGCGACGAGAGAAAGGTTTTACCTATAAAGCATATTGGACACGCTGGAAGAAAAGAAAACAGGATCTCCCTATGCAGGGTATCTTACCTGATATTGACATCTTGATTTACGTCACTATTATTATCCATAGCGAAACATGTTTCAGATAAAAGTTGTGGTACGTCCTCGACAGGTATGCCGGCCGCCCGACCCTTAGATTTTCTTAGCATGTACTTCCATTGTATATATTTTCGCCTTCGTTCGTTTCGTAGCAGCAGTGATTTTATGACACCACGGCAATCGTAGTCTTTCAATCTAAGAACTTGCTTTCACCTTTATTGCCTCATTTTCGACTTAGAATCTTCGCCTTTTTAACTTGTACATTTTTTGCATTCATATGATCACCAGAGTCGAAGCGCGTCTTAACGTTATTGTCTGCTACGGTCATTGTTCGAGGCACTCGGAATTCCCGCGTGCGTCACTCAAGGGTACGCTTGGTGCCTGAGAGTGACCTATCGTCTGGGGGGTGGCATTTTCCTGTAGTTTTCCCACGTATGATTTTAACCAATAGTTTTAGCCAGCCACCCTTTCCCACCACTATTGTTAGGGCTTGCGGTTGATCTTTCGATCGTTCAAGCGTTGCCGGTTTGTTCCGACTAATGTTCTAAGGCTTTGAAGGACCAGTTTCTTGATTAAAACACTAAGTTTTATTTTATGTTCTATTTTCTACAACTAATTCAAGATATAAATTCTACTGCGAAGTGAGAGGTGTTTCTCCTGCGAGTGGCCAAGTGTTTCTGCTGGAGTCTCTGCGGTTTCCCTCGACGAAGACTCCTATTTTCCTAAAAACACTCTGATTGGTGATTTTTCCTTTTCTTTCTCTTGGCCAAGTGTTTCTGCTGGAGTCTCTGCGGTTTCCCTCGACGAAGACTCCTATTTTCCTAAAAACACCCTGATTGGTGATTTTTCCTTTTTTGAATCACCAATCAGTTTACTCCGGTGCATCGCAACCTCCCTCCATTTCGTCCTTAGCGCGTTATCTTACGGTGGGGTAAACAACGACCGCAGAAAGTGTTCGGTGGACGGATGCGTGGGAATCCTGTGGAATCTCCGCTTTTCTAGGCTTTTGTTAAAGTCAAGTGGCCCATCGACATTGGCAAAAGTCGTGGGCCACTTTTCTATTTTCCGTTCGGAGACTCCAGGATTTATGGCAGGGTCTGGTCCTAGGGACTAAGTGTCGCAGGCAACGCAATAAACACTTGTGGTGTTTTGAGAATGCGATATTTGCCTGCGACGGCGACCACTTGACTCGCTGCCATAAACAACTATCGAAAAATGTCTTCAGCCTATCCGAGGGCCTCACCCCCGCGATGCGTCCTCGCCAGGTGTCGTGGGACCTTTCGCGGAGAAGATAGTCAGAATTCATTTCACCACGCTACGAGTCGTTCCTCAGAGAAATTAGTCAGCATTAATACTTATTTGTCCTCCTAAGACGGAGGTGGTCCTTCGAAAAACGATCCTTAGCAAATCTAGTCGGCACACCACGTGCAAAATCGACAAAGCTCGAAAGTTGTTTTGCAATTACCTAACAAGTTAAATGGCTTCAAAGTGCGCATATTTTGATGTTATTAGTGTTTTTGTAGGTGAACGCGTAAAAGTTATACAAAGGTCAACTTTGTTTTTTTTTAATGCATTAGTCGATGCAGCTCGACATTCTTTATAAAAAAAAGTATTATTCCATGTTCAAAATTATTAGTTTAGGAGATATTACAATTTAAATATTGCTAAGGGACCATCTCTCTTTTGCTAAAATGTTAGCTCTATTTACAGAAAATGTTCAATATAACGACTATTTACATCATAGCATTTTATTAAATCGATAAAACAACAATTGTCTTACGTTTTTCGTTTTATACACAGTTTTTGAACTAATTAGGCTACAGTGGATGATTTAACATCTCTGTTGTTGTACCAATTGTGTACTGACATCATGTATGCGGCAGCCATAAATATTCTGTCGCATTCGTTCTGTTAACAGGCGTTCAAATTCGAAATATAACAAATTCAAGTGTGTTTGTTAGAATGTATAGAACATAATATGTACTGATAGTTTCGATGTAGAATGCTGTGTATCTTTTAATCGAACAGAAAAGAGTAATTTGCCACTGTGACTAAAAATGTACGTTAAAAATCGTAATTTAACTTAAAAACGTTTCGTTGAAAATATATTTAGTATAGGAGTACATCAATACGTTAAATAACAAAGATTATAGTTAATAAAAATTAAAATACTGGAGAAGCTGTAAAGATAAATGTGAATTAAGTTCTTCACATTTTATTCCGTTTCTGCACTATTCAAATAACTTCAAGTTTGCGTTACCACTATTCCCGATCGACATAAGGCTTTGAAAACTTGCTATGCACGGTCTGTACCTACTTTCCTCTGAATATATTACAAACGTTTCGTCTGCAGAGTTTCCTACGCAGCGAAGCTTTCCTTGAATCCGTCTTAAGAGTATGTGACCCACCATGCTTTCGAGTTATCTCTCGAGTATCTGCTGCATAAATCAGGACTGAAGGATTACGAAGCTAAGACTACGGAAGTAACGGGATTAACGTGCATCGTTGGCTAGGGCGGCGGAATCGTGAGCTTCATTGCGTTGCGCAAACTCTACAATTGAAAACGAGATAAAGGATACATTCGTTTTCTTCATTTTCCGTTACGGTTTCTTTGGTTTCACGAAATTATTCAAGGTACCCTAACACGAATGCTGCCATTGCCGCAGCATATGCGGCACACAATGAGATGCCCCGTGTGCTGTCGTTAACAGTGTGATGACAGTGTATGGATCGGTCATCGCTGTGACATCAAAAGTCGATACGATCTCTGTGCGATCGACGACTACCACCACGAAAATCTTCGCGAAAATCACGTATCTGGTTGAAAGTTACAAATTGGTGGCACACGGTGCATCCCTCGCGATTTTCCAGTGACAGCGAATGTGCTAACCGTTCGAATTGAAGTTAAAACGAAAGTCTATATTTCGTGCAGGCGTTTATCTTGACGATAATGAAATTAACATAGGATAAATTTTCTAAATATTTCTTCGCTATTTTCTTTTAATTTTATTCTGATACATTAAACACACGTTCTACAAGTTTTCAATATGAGTCGTACTTATAAGGAGGTAAGCAATTCCATCATGAGGATGCAAAAAGCGAGGCTTAGTTGAATTACTAATTTTCAACCTGATAACTCTTTCTTTATAAACATTGTCAGTCTCAACCATGACGCTCTCTTGCTTTTTTGTCCATCCTCAATAGCCGAAAACATGTCATAACTTAAGAGTTTCCTGAAGGTGAATTCGGCATTGGTTTCTAACGGTGTATAGAATCGTTGGGTCAGAAACTGGCGGAAATTCCACACCGTTGCTAAAGTTTCGGCAGCTCACGTGGCTGATCAGTTATAGCCAGTGGAATCGACATAGTGAGGTCGTAAAATCAGTCAGGCGTCAAAGTATGCGTAATCCGAGCGCCAAAACAGCAATTCGAGGGAAATAAGCTCGATCGTCGTTCAGAACCGTTCGATGTCAACTTGGAATTGCTTCTTCTACTGTAGTATATTTAAAAAATTTGTCTGTGTCTTAATGGTTGACAGCTGTAGGTTCATTTTTACCAATACGGGAATTACTATTGGGCAGGAGACAACGGAGGCTTAATACGATATATCTTAAAAAAAAAATTGTAAGTAGAAATTTTAAATATCAATTCATAAATAATACAGAGCCCTGAATGCGGTTATACCAATTGGTGTTACAGCTAGGGCGCTTTAATTTACGACCCTACTATATTGCCCCGGTCTCTCTAAGAAAAAGCGTGGTAAGGGCACACTGAAAGGGTGTTCACGACATACATTAGACACGTTGATTGGCAATTGGAATTGTTAGCTACAAATGAATTAACATGAAACAAATTTTAGCAGCGACCAATCAGAGTACTGTAGGAAATCAGTCTTTCGACATTAGTCTTATCACAATTACCCTCGCGAGCAAAACAGATTAAATAAGTTCAGCATTCGAAACAACAACGTATGTATTCTAATCTCACATATCAACCATTGGTCTTCATTTGAACCCAGTTGCTCAATATTAATTTGGCGGGCAACTTTCACGATAGAATGTTGTCCACAAAGGTGAACTCGGGCTTTACAACTCCGCAGAGGAAGCGATCCGCACGGATCGAATCGCAACGCACAAAAGTGTCACACAATGTACATACAGTATGTTCGTTTTATCTATAAACATGTACGGTGACTCTTACTAATATTGGGACACTCTTTAGAACAGTACAACTTCTTCAAAATTGGACTTAACGACTTGAGTTTTTTTTTGAGAAGTTAGAAGGATTAGTGTACTAGATGACGCGTATAAAATTTTTTGAAAAAATTGCAATTTGTGGAAATCGCGAAGAAAACTGTAAAGGTCCCATTCAACAACTTTTTTATCTAAGCTTTTTTTTGAAAAAATTGCAATTTGTGGAAATCGCGAAGAAAACTGTAAAGGTCCCATTCAACAACCTTTTTATCTAAGCTTGTAATGAAAATCTAAAAAATACGTTTTGTAGATCTATGTTAATTATACACACGCTGAAAATTTCATCGAAATCGGTTAAAGATTGTGAAAATCGCACTATTTCACGACTTTCGGCCTATAATTGTAATAAATCTGAAGATTCCTACATCTTTCGATGCCTGTCGCTTGTTTCTCCATCTACCGATTTCGATGAAATTTTCAGCATGTGTATAATTGACATAAATCTACAAAACGTATGTTTTAAATTTTCGTTACAAGCTCAGGTAAAAAAGTTGTAAACAGTGACCTTTACAATTTTCTTCGTGATTCCCACAAATTGCAATATTTTCAAAAAATTTTACACACGTCATCTAGTATGCTAATCCTTTTAACTTCTCAAAAAAACTCAAGTCGTTAAGTCCAATTTAGAAAAAGTTATACTGTTCTAAAGAGTGTCCGAATATTAGTAAGAGTCACAGTAAGTATCTCCAAAATTATGTGTCATAGGAAGAAATGTTTCGAACAAATGTTGTACTATGTCAAGGAGGACATATGATATCGATATTTATTTTATCTCATAATGACTATTGGATTATGGGAGTTATTGGTTGTTAAATAATTAATAGTCATTATTTTAAACTATAAACTTTTATTAGACACAAGGAAGGTTCGCTTTTCTACTTGATGGTAAGAGCATTGTATACGGACTGAGAATGCTCCTACGCAACGCCCTAATATTGTCTACGACCCCGCTTGGGACCGAAGGGCCTTTTGTCACGTATCCTAAACATTTAGATCTTTACTAAACAGAGGTGGTAAGGCTAATAAACGGATTAATAAGGCGTTAGATTAATTTTTGTTATATCTAACTGACTGATAAATCTAATAATGACTTCGAAAAGCCCTGTAAAGATCACGCTTATTGTTAATGTGTTTAGATTTGAGCTAGAGGTAGGGGGAGTTCCCTTAACGCCGGGCGGCACCTAATATCGGACATTAGTTATATCTGCTATAACTGAAACGCTACCGAGCCGTTATTCTGCGTATTTCCAAAGGAGACAAAAGGAATAAAAATAAGTTTCGTACGCGTTTTAGTCGCGTGTGCACAGGTAGAGAGATTTATTTAAGGAAAACCTTAAGCGTCCGGCACTAGGGGAACTCCGCCTACTAAATGGTGGGGGAAGAATGGGGATGGTTCAGTATGTACTTACAGTACAAAAATATTCGAAAGTCTTAATCAGTTTACATGATACGAATAAAATAAATAATAACTTGAAAAAGACTAATGTTTTCTTGTAACCAGCAGAACACCAATATTTTGTTGTAACTTCTCACAATGCAATATTTGTTATAATTAATAATAACTTGATACAAAAATAAATACAGAAAGTGAATATCTGCTTGTAATATCTTTTCGTAGTATTACATTTGTAAAAATATTGCTTTTTCATGTAACTGAAATTTAAACGAGCAATCTGTTTTCAGACCTAAGAAAGAGAAAAGATAATCACTAATGTTCAGTCGGTTATAGCTTGTCATAGGACAACACTTTCAGCGTTTTTTTCGAATGACAAAATTTGTGAAAGTGTCACGTAGGGGTGTGTTTGCTAGTTAACAGTCTCGCCGCGTCGTTCTTGCAGTTGCAAATACTTTAATCTCGTTCTCATACTACCGCTTGCTGGTTAGCTCACCCCCTAGAGACCACTTCCGTTGCTCACTTTCGCCTCCACCACGGGGCTAAGAACGGCGTGGTCTCAGCGATGGTGTCTTAAACTTGGTAGAAGTTGGTACGCTTGCTTCACTTCTTAACTAGTAGGAGAATAACGGTGCAACTAGAAGTGAAAATTCTCTTGCGTGTGCAACGTAGTCTCGCGTGTGCCGTTCAATCCTCGCTGATATATTAGGCATGAATTACGAATTTGAGTGAATTTGCTAATATTTATTTACGCTGTTCTGGAAATCGATGCTCACTTATAAGCTGTCTGGCAGAACAAACAATCGTAAATTACAGCACATGTTATGGTTTGAAAATAAATTCGTATGTAAGATCAATGAATGTGTTGTAAATTACGCTTATACACTGTTTGTTACAGAATATAACAGGTTAGGTTAGGTTTATGCGAGGACGAGTGAATGACCTTTGGGGGTTTAATGCACGTGGGGAATTTAGGGGAAGGGATTCAATAGAGTGAATGAGTTTTGTACATATACCGAGGGATGGGTATAATAAGATAGGGTAAATTAGGATAGTGTACAAGGACAGGGACAATATAAGCACGTGGTGACATTTCGCGAGTGTAAATATAGTGTTTCTCCAGCGATACGAACTGCGCCTAACACCGCCTGGTAGGTGGCCACCCAAAGTCCCACTGGGAGGGCGTACCGACTTGGGAACGACTGCCATAGCTGGTCCCAAGCCCAGTTGAGAGAAGTAGAGGGGCCTAAGCTAACTTAACCTTATTGCCACCGGCCACCCAACTCCGGATGCGGGACGTCTATGTCGTAAGACGGATTCCCTGCACCCGGGCTGAGGCACTCCAACTCGGCGGTGGTTTCACGAAACGTGTGTAGGGTTTCGCTAAGTACCCTCACGGTCTTAGTACGATCTTTATTTAATTGAACTGTCAGCGTTGGAGGTCCGTGCCTGACTGGCCGAGTCCGCCTTCCCGTGGTTCCCCGTGGATGCGGTGGCAGTCGGGGTATTTGCTCGGTTTGACTGACAACGTAACGAAAGGGCTCATCCGCTGAAAACGCTCAGCGGCGTGGCTGGATTTTTCCATCGCCCGTCTCGGGGCGGTGACTAGCCGGGGGTAAGATAGAACTTGCTGAACGGGTGTATAAGACAGAAGTCTGAGGAAACCCAAATGCCTTTCGGGGCGGCAAACACTATATGCCTAACGACTGCCGGGATATTAATCTAAGCTAACCTAATCCACCGATTAGATCAGATCCAATTAGGTTAGGTCAGATAAATATCCTGGCTACCGATAGGCAGCTGGCCAATCAGGCAAGATGTTGAGCTTTAAACTTCCCCAAACTTAAAGCACAAGGTAAATGTGCAAAGTATTTTGTTTTATTTGTTTGTTTGACACGTTCGTTAATGTCCATTAATAGCTTAATGGTCTCACTGCGATGTTTAAATGATCCCGTTAATGGTCAGCTGATAATGATCGTTGACAGTGGTCACTTATCGGCGCCTGAATTAACCGCTTTTTATTTTTCTTAATTTCACCTTGTTCTGCAATAAAGATGTCGAATACTGAGAGATTAAGCAAGCAAAGACAAGCGTAACTCAAACATAGCACGAACATGTGCTAAAATCAACGTAAACTTATCCCAAACCTACAGAATATGATATTCAACATTGAAAGAATTAAAGACATATGTATGTATGTACATAGGGCAAAATTGTTTAAAATGCTGACATTGACAACATATTTCAAGGTCATTGAAATCGGTGCTGAGAACTCCATTCCCAATAATTACCTTTTTTATACGCTACAGTATTATGCATACTACTTTTATCATACGTATATATTTTTTAAATTGTTTAAATTATTTTTTATATTTATATATTACTC
>NW_017100459.1:0-12936 GCF_001263275.1 Habropoda laboriosa | reverse complement strand
TTTCTCAAAACACCACAAGTGTTTATTGCGTTGCCTGCGACACTTAGTCCCTAGGACCAGACCCTGCCATAAGTCCTGGAGTCTCCGCACGGAAAATAGAAAAGCGGCCCACAACTTTTGCCACTGTCGATGGGCCACTTGACTTTAACAAAGCCTAGAAAAGCGGAGATTCCACAGGATTCCCACGCATCCGTCCACCGAACACTTTCTCCGGTCGTTGTTTATCCCACCCTAAAATAACGCGCTAAGGGCGAAATGGAGGGAGGTTGCGATGCACCGGAGTAAACTGATTGGTGATTTAGAAAAGGAAAAATCACCAATCAGGGTGTTTTTAGGAAAATAGGAGTCTTCGTCGAGGGAAACAGCAGAGACTCCAGCAGAAATACTTGGCCACTCGCAGGAGAAACACTTGGCCACTCGCAAGTGAAACACCTCTCACTTCGTAGTAGAATTTATATCTTGAATTAGTTGTAGAAAATAGAACATAAAATAAAAACTTAGTGCTTCAATCAAGAAACTGGTCCTTCGAAGCCTTAGAACATTAGTCGGCACACACGTGCAAAAACCGGCAAAGCTTGAACGATCGAAAGATCAGCCGCAAGCCCTAACACTTATTATAACCAGTAAGCGACGACATGGCAACATGCAAACACAAATAAACGAATCAACAAAGTTGTTTTCGGAGGATTATTAAAGTAGGCTTGGAACTTAGCAGCTACTGTTTGAAATGCTACAAAAGGCTTTGAGAAGACAGGAATATATCTTTTGAATCCCAATACAGTACCAGATCACAAATTTATCGACGATAACACCGCAAATGTGGGACCCCAGACCCAATTCACCAGTATGCCATCAATAATTGCTAATGCACAGCCATGAAATAGTGCAAGCACTGAAATCTCTGATACCGTAAAAAAGCTTCTTCCAACATTTGTAAAGGGAATAACTGTCAAGAAACCTCGAATAACCACAAAACCAATCTCACATTTGACATCATCTGAAAATAAGACAATACCCCTTTAAAAAGAACAAAAGAATGTAGTATAGTAATTTTAGGAAAGAGTAGTTTTAAGCAAATGTGGCGAGTATGAGAGAGAAAGCGGGCGACGAGCGACGATAGCCAGGCCCAACGGGAAAAACCCTGGCAACAAGAGGCCCACGAAGGGCCTGGCTATAAAGTGCGGCGTGCAAGGGATGAAGAGATAGTGTGTTTGGAAAAGTCGAGAAGCGTGTGTCTTAGTATTATAGTTATTCTTATATTTTGTAAAATAAACATCTATTTATATTTCTGATTCCACACAAAATTAAAGGCTGCATCGAACATAGATAATATTAAAAGAAAGGTGAAAATTAAGGATACAAACAACCCATTGAGAGAGTGGCATTGTATTTATTGTGAAGAAAAATTTATCCATCTACCTTCAGAAGATTGGATAGAGTGCAATGTCTGTGAAGAGTGGTGTCACGAGAATTGTGCTGATAGAGATGGTGTTGAAGGACAATATACGTGTGACGTAGGTGCCAAGTAGGGTCAGTTGACCTCATAATTGAATTATATTTTCTTGAGCTAATTTAAAGATATTTTGTATGAAAATTTGAGATTTTTCAGGAATTTTTGTGTTACCGGTTTCGCCCCAAAGAAGCGAATTGGATATTTCTCACTTTTTTCTTTTTCTTTGCAAAAGAAAGATTTTTCAGTTTTTCAAAATTTTTTGTTATTAATGTCCAAGTCAAATAGGTACTAATTACGAACTTATAATAAAAAATCAGCTTTCTGTATTTTGACTATTATTTTTTTTACTATCAAACAGAAAATAATCCAATTCGCCTCGATCTACCCTATCATATTGTAAGTGTTCAAAATGATGTCTCTCCACAGCTATGTATCGTCTGAAACAAGCAATAGCAGATTGTAACGATCGTTCGATGGTTTCCGGATTTATGGCAATATAAGTTCTAATTATTCTCTCTTTCATGTCCTCTGGCGTTGTAGGTTGTTCTTTGTAAACGTCTTGCTATAATTTTTCCCACATGAAAATCTCCACCGGTGTGAGGTCCGAGGTCTACAGTTCCTGTTAAGGCCATGTGTTCTGGCTTACGCTGCGTCGACACAGGACATCGCCGTTTTTAAGAAAATCAAGTATTTTCAAAGGATGTATATTTTCTCACGAACTTGGGTCTGGCTGGAAAACAATAACAACTTTCTCTCGAAGGATTGCCAGCCAGACCACCTCAACGGTGCCGACACGCAGTCAAAAGAGGGACCTAGGGTTTATAGATTGCCAGCCAGACCACCTCAACGGCAATTGACGCATAGTAAGCCGACACGCAGTCAAAAGAGGGACCTAGGGTTTATGGGTCGGTTTTCCGAACTGCGATCCTTTGTTGCGACGTCCTGCAGGCCTTGTTTTCCGAACGAACACTTGGCCTGTAGGCGTTGCGCAATCGGGAAGCAGCCCCAAGTTTTAATTGGACAATCCTAGGTCCCACTTTTCTGCAACTCCTTCCAAAATAGGACTTGGAGGGAATTTTCCAGGACGATGGAGGGAGCGTTTCTCAACTTCGGTGAAAAGCGTCCCTTCATCAATACAGAACTAAATAGAACCTCGTATCGAACAAAACACCTCGCGACTGAAGTTTAGAAATAGTTAAACGGACAATAAAAATTTGGTGTTGTAAATAACTAAGTTTTATTTACTAAATATTCCTAATTCCAAATTATCTGGAATTAACAGTTCCATAACGTCCAATCCAGCAGTTTGGAAATTTTCTTTCGAAAATTTGTTTTGCAAGATGCGAAGAATATGTCGGACAATTGTCGTGTTGACACCACATTCTTCCACAGATGCCTAATGGTACATGATGTAAAAGCATTGGTAGCTCATCAGGAATGTAACATATAATGTGTCATTTATAAGATAAGGACCAATTATTTCATTATTTAAAATGCTGCACCAGCGTTTACAACATGTTTCTTAAATTTACTTGATCATGATTGGTAGAAAAATGATGCCTCGTCAGTAAACAAGACCTTTTTAAAAAACAATTCATCGTTTTCATATCGCTGCAATCCCCATTGACAGAAGTGTACACGGTTTTCCAATTCTCTCCTATGAAGATTTGATGGAGAGATAAATGGTACAGATGACATTTTTTTTATGAAGTATTCGCATTATGATAACTTTGCTAATATCACTTTCACGCGCAAATTATCTTATATTCATATGAGGATTTTCGTTAACTTAGACCATAATTTCGTGTGTTACAGTTTTAGTTCCCTCACGCTTCTTTATGTCAACTCTTGTACGGAAGGTTTTCGCAACTTTTGTATACGGGCGACGGGGCGGATAATTGCGCACAGGAAATTTTCCTCTGTATATTCGAATCGCTTCCCTTAAACACTGTTGACTTTCACTGTAAATAAAAGTCATATTAATTCTCTCCTCCTTCAAGTAACTTGTTGTGAACTGTTTATCATTACACTGAGGAATTGTTTGAAAGTATCCTCTAAATACTTAAAGGGTAGTAAACATGTTTATACATATACATTCGTAGGTTCTTACCTGGCGCTGCTAAGGTCTGTGATCTCGATGGACATAAATTTCATATTTAATTTTAATTTTCGGAGTCAAAGGTCACTTCAGGACATGTCACTATACATACATGTCGGAACGAATTTTAATAGCATCTACAAAATGAAAGTTCAGAACCTCGAAAAAATATGACTTTGGCACAAGAATATTATTTGAAGCGTATTCGTCGTTTCATATCAATCCAATTGCATACAAAATATTTTTTGTTTCATCATGACTGAAGGAGATTATTTAGGTGGTTACCTTTAGGTGGGACATTCTGAATAGGTAGAGATTTATATAAAACCGGTATCATAAAGTAATAAATGGTATAGCAGGATAAAAGGGGGTCAAAAGTGCCCTTAAACCGAATTGGTTTTGCGATGGACATCAACCTCTATCTCGATGGGAGAGGTAGTAACAGGGAAATTTGGGATTATCAATTTTTATTACATTTTCCATATTTAGTGGTACACAAAAATTTAAAAAAATAATCTGGCATATTGCATATATAGAGGCACATGTTAGGGAATTTTTTACGATTTTTTAGGAGCAAAAATGAAAAACACAAGGAAATGCAGATTTTTATATTTTTTTACTAGCAGCATCCTAACATCTCTGTTATCCTAAAATTTTTTCAGATTTTTTGACAAGGTGCGCCGTAGTTAAAGAAATTAAAAACCGATTTGTCCGATGTATTTTACTCATGAAAGTAACTCCCATTTCCAAATGTTTTGTTAGCACAGTGGTTAACCCTTTAACGCTCATGCCCGTGTCTCAAACATGCGCAACTAATCCTCTTTAAAGTGCTATTTTGCTTAATTACTGCATTTCAAAATACAGCATTCCAAATAATGAGAAACTTATTTCTATACGCTAGAAAATAATTAAAGAAAAAGTAAAGCTGATCATTTTTGGCACATCAAGTTGGAAAGAATGTGAGTGTTAAGGAGTTAAACATCTTCCAATCTTTCTGATCATACGTTCGGACCTCGCCAAACTTGCTTTTTTTATTACATTAATTGTATATTTATTTAAAAACATTTTGAAAATATGTTATGAACATTTTATTATTTCAGTATGCAACCAACCTACAGTTAGGCATTAAACATGAAATTTTAAAACCCAACGCTTCCATTCATTTAATCCAGAATATGTTGAACAGTATCATCATTAAGAGAACACGTGGCTACAGAAACGATGGAATAAAAAGTGCTCGAAAATTATTTTTGTGTATATTTTAAATTAAAATATCCTTAAAATATTTCCAGAATGCTTTCTAAATATCAGTGTTCAGTTCAATTATCAGCCTTTCCACCTTCTTCTTCTTCTGGCTGCGACTTAGTCGCTTTCTGAATTGTCTGGGCCGAAGTTATGGTCGGTCCAGGAACCCGTAAACTGTCGGCAGCATTGCCGCGAATCAGCTAGAGCTCGACTGTCCGTGACGGCCTTGGAGAAGACCCTCTTGTAAGAGTCTTCGCCAGATTTCCGGTCGCCCTATCTACTACCATCTCCTTCATCTTCCTTCGCTTTCGAGTAGCCAATATATGTTGTTCTCCGATTTATTTCGAATTAGAGTTTTGGTAAGTTACATTTTAAAGGAGGTTTGATGAAAATGTCTGTTATGTTACTTAAAAGCTGAATTTGAATTACAGGTTTTTTAAGCACATATTGAAGTGATCAGTTTTATACTTCTAGGAAAGCACCAGATTGCATTTTGTCTTTCATATTATTAGGTAGGGAGAGTAATGTGAGTCTAAATACTAGATAACTGGGTTTTATTAAAAATGTCGTGTAATGATTCTTGTGAGCATTTAGTAGTCTTACAATTTTTTATTTTAAAGCAAAAGTACTTGTTGGAAACGTCATGTATGAATTGTTTATTGATATGTATTTTACGTACATGACATTTAATTTAGCAGTAAGTTCTATAAGAAAGAATCAACGATATATACACTACCGGCCAAAAGTTTGGAATCACCTCCCACTTTTCATCAATATTAAATCTGCTGCTAATTTTTTATAGATTTGAAGTTTATCTCAATTCTACATTTATCAATTTATCTCACATCAGTTGATTCGAATGATAAAAAATTCTCAAAGTCGCTGACTTTTTTCTGGAAATTTTTGTGTAAATTGCAATGCTCGGTGAGTCCAAACTTTTGGCCGGTAGTGTACACTGCATGTTTCAAAACCATGTTATACACTAAATAATATTTTTCGCACTAAACGTTTCAATAATTCGTACACATGTATGAAAACAGAAATATCTGTTTCTGCGTTAGTTTTCTGTAAATGTTTGATACTTATGTAGAAAAGGTAACCTCGCAAAAATACTAGATAATATATTTACGTTGAAATAGCTTCTGCAAGTAAAAGTGACCATTTTAATCCTTATTTTGAATATATTTGCATAAAAAATAGACATAAGGACGGTATCCTTATAATTATTCATTTATTGTACTTATCTAAATTTTATTGAATAGTATAGGAATGGAATTTTAGTGGTTTTTCGAATAACTTTATTAAAATTCAAACTGTAACGATTCTAATAGAGCTCGTTCCGAAAATGACACTTTCGTTCTCGCAATCTCTCTTTTGTTTCATACCGTCTTTATTCACACACGCACACACACTGCGGCGGTAGCCACCGATTACACAGGGGCAGCATTGGTCCTTAATTTCGGGGCGGTGGCCAGTCGGCAGCTCAACGCTACGTACCGAATTTGCGATACTCCTGAAAATCGGCAATGGCTGTCAGCGCGATAAAATCACACGTCGATTTTCGAGAATCAGAAACGATGACTGCCGATCCGCGACAGCGCCATTTATTATGTTTAAGCCCGATGCAGATGTGCGACTTTTGTCATATGATCGCAACGAAATTACGTATGTTGTTGTTGTTCTTAACTAAGAAAACAAGGCACGTCTGCACTGTGCCTTAGTGAACTTATGCCTACAATAGCCTAAATAAGGTACAATTACTGAATTTGTAACACTATACTTTCGTTCACGTCCTCGGGAAAGAGGCTGATTTGGAACGTTGAAGGGTGGGAGGGTTGGAAGAATCAGGTAAAGACGGGCGAGGGACGAGAGACTAGAGGCGGGAGGGTGATTGGAAAATTCTTCCACAGAAAAAAGGAAGGAGCAGTGAAGGTGCCCTACACACGTTTTCCTTTACTATACTAAGAAACGCTGAAATACCGAGCATTTGGTGGAATCTCGATTTCCTCGACGCGAGGAAACGGTAAGCGGGATTTGGAGCTTGTTCGCAATTGGGTGCCGTAAACACTGGTGGAAATGTCTGGTAGACTTGCAGCATCGTGACTGCCTTTTATTTTTAGGTTTTGTTTGTTTTGTCAATGATTAGGGAGGTGTCGCGTTCCTAGTAGCGAGGTGCCTCTTTACCGGAGCATCAGAGTAATAATACTGATATTACCAGCATGAGGTAGATTTCAGGAGATTAATATAAGGTGTTGTTAGGTTTTCTGTAGAAACGGTTCAGGATTTTCGTTTATTGCTTGCACGGGTCTCATTACCTCCTCCAAGGGTCACTAGAATTGCTTTGCTAGATTTTTAGTAATTTGTGTCCCTCGCGCTCAATAGCCTACGAACATACCATAAACCACGAATTTCCGTATGTAACGGTCCGCTTGCCGATTAGTCACCCGGAGGAAATTCCAGATTTTTGGGACCTTCCGCCCACCCCTCGCGACCGTCTCCCACCCTTCCAAGGTGACAGCGCGCTAAGGATGCACTGGGAGGGCCGTAAAGACGAAATTAGACACGCTGATTGGCAAATGCAATCATTAACCATTAACCAATCAGCGTGTCCCAACGAAAATCCCTCTCACGGACGTCCAAGACGCGACGTCGGAGAGTTGAGTCGTCGAGTAGTCGTTCAACCACCACGAACAAGGAGAACCAAGGAGCAACCAGCTCACATCACGCGATACCATAGATCAGTTTTTCCAAGTCCCAATCATTTGGGTGGTCCTTCGAACCATTATCTAGACGGCACAACATCGTGCAAACATCCACAAAGCTCGAAAGTTCATCGCCACAACCACGGGCATTAACAATTTTCTTATAGAAAATTCACTGCTGTTTTAAATTTTGATATAATAAAGTGTTCATTCGATTGAAAAATTTTAAAGTTACCTTGATGTCTCGTAAACAAATAGTTTATTTAAGAAAACCATTTCTGCACCACATGATCCCTTTGATACCGTGCAATTTCCATATAAAACACTTTTCTGTAGAAGATATAATTACTTTAGAAGTTATTCAGGTTGGACAAGTTATGTGACTCACCCTGTATTGTAACACATATTTATAGGCCGCTGGCATTTAATGCACAGTTCTGTAAAACCCTATTTATTTGTCTCCGCCATTTCCGTGTTAAGTGTTAATTCTGAATAATTGATGCAGAAATTAAATCGGTTCGTTAGGTCTCAGTGATCTAGTAGTATTCTTTATCGACGGCATCGTGTGTAAATATATCAATGCTACATTAAAATATATAAAAGTGTTCAATAGAAGTTCCATGGTTTCTTTCGCATTTTTGACGACACCAGTTCTCACCGTTTGTAAAGAAATTCACTCGGTATTCGAGTGAAACGATTCTCGATCGGTTTCTGACTTATATTTCACATGGTACCACTTCGAATGGCTTACAGATACATTCCAAACAATCTCATTGCTTTTCGCTCGCCTCGCTCGATTTATGGTACGCTATTGTTTTCGAAGAATCTAATAGCGGCCTATAAGTATATATCTTCTTTAGCGAAAGCTGCGACAGATTTCTGGCTAGAATTCTGCGCTCTTTACTGCGAAATGTGCAGCGAACCGACGTTCGAAAATCTGTGTATCAATGTAACAACTGCTATAGCGGTGAGGGATATAAAATTACGAAATTGGGATATGAAAATTAGATTTTTAGTTTTAGAATTTTTATGACAATGTTAAATAGAGTCTGTTGTTTAGAAAATGATGATTAATTTGTAAAATTAATAGTTATAGTTTATGATATGTAGTTCGTATGCATATTGTTGGACGCTGAAGGCGCAGTTACGCTATTTTTCCGCGAGAAATCCCATGCTACTTTATAATAACGTGATCTGAGCCCTGTACCACAACTGACGCTGATACTTTTATGGCATAGAACTATTTCTCGTGAAACGTTTACGCGATTCCGTTCTAACAAACTTTTCACACGGCTTTTCGGCACGCACGCTGCACAGAAACGCACCAAAAAAAAAAAAAGCGCTCACCCTGCCGGGGCTGCAGTCACCTGGTCGTGACTCCGCAGTAATGTGCACATGGTCTAAATAACCAAAGCGTACATGGATTCTACTCACTCCGACATGTATTACAATTAAATAAATATTACTTGTCTCTAATAGTACAAGTTACTTGATTATTAAAGTTAACTGTTTTATTTCGAATCCGAACTGTTTCCGTTTTATTAAAAAATAACGGTGTGTAAAGTAATGTAATTTAGGATATGATAATTGGAAATACATATGTAAATTCTAAACTTGTTTCCATATTATGATAATACATACGATTGCAAAAACGCTAAACTCCTTTTTGCATCGACGAATTTTACACACATTGTAACTTTTCTTTATCACGAAGACATTTTCTTACTGCAATCCTCTTTTGTTTTTAGAAGAGACTAATTCGACATGTTGCACTGAAATGATGAATTACAATTTTGCTTTCAAGCTGGAAGCCTTAAGAATATCCAAGTAAATATACGCTAAGTATCACCAGTTAGAGATACATTTTTCCTTTCGTCAGGCACTCAGAAACGTCACCCACGGTGGTGCATCGAGCTTTCACGAATCGTTCAATATTTTAAAAGCGGCTTGCCATAGTTACCGTTTTCGCGGCGACGACGCACGAAACTTTACCATTCGAAGCGAGCTTTCCTTATACTGCACTCGTAAGCAATGCGTGATTAATGTGCAAAATTAGTCGGCATGTTCGGCGACATATGCAGTTGAATAGAACAACGACGAAGGAGGGGGGTTTACTATCGATCGACTTTGCATCGCATACAAACCGAAGAGAAATGGCGTTTATATGTGACAAGTTTCTCTGATGGATGATAGTACTCGTTGCTTTAGGCGTTCTGTCGTTACTCGATGATATTTTGATGGTTTGATCGACGTTGACACGATGACGAGTTTGTCTGGTATTCGTGATTGAGCAGCGGACTTATGTGGTACAGAAAGCACTGACAAGAACATGCTAAAGCACTACTTTGATGGATGATACCGTTGTTCACTGTTGGCAGTGCAAATTCTTGGAAGAAGATGCACTGCCGAGAATGCGACGCTACCGAATAACTGATTTTCTAGTTCAAAACTGTAATACATTGTCATCTGCTGCGTAACACTAGCTTAATCTGTTCTCAGTGCAGATGGATTACCAATTGCCTTTTGACCAATGTTGTTTTCGAAGCTGAGTTTCCGTGTGAAAATGTAATAGTTTTAGGCTGCTTACGCATTGGCCACTAGCCGTTCTACGACTTACAATTAGTCACTAACTAGGTGCATGAGAATTTACAACTATAAGAGCCGTTCACAGACCAAATTGGGTAACCCCACTTTTTCAATTTTTTCAAATTTTAGTGTCGAAGCACCTGATTGATGCTTGTCTTTTTATATTTAAAATAAATACCCTTAAACCAATCAGGTACGATTAACTGACAGCCAAAAGTTAATAAGAAAAAGCGAGGCGTCAGGAGGCTAGTCAGGCACGGACCTCCAACGCCGACAGTCCATTGAAATAAAGATCGTACTAAGACCGTGAGGGTACTTAGCGAAACCCTACACACGTTTCGTTATTCGTAAATAATAACCATATTCCTTCAAAAGTAATATTATCCTTGATATATTATATACGTATACAGGGTGTCCCAGGTTTTAACGGCCAAACGTTGTCAGTATGTTCCATGGGTTGAAATTAGAAAAAAATGTTATACAAACATAGGTCTTTTGAAGCTTTATTAAAAAAGTTATGATTTTAACGGCCAAACGTTGTCAGTATGTTCCATGGGTTGAAATTAGAAAAAAATGTTATACAAATATAGGTCTTTTGAAGCTTTATTAAAAAAGTTATGACAATAATACAAAATTAAGAGAACAATAGCAGACTCACGGTTACAGCGATATAATACAGCAATAGATCAGCAATATTTACGTTTACTCTGTTTATGCAAGAAGTAACTAATACTCCATCTGAAAAACGTCCACCGTTTATGGCAATGCAAGATTGACATCAAAAACAGAATTTAGTACTCTGCGAATTTCGTTATTAATTTGTTTCATTTCAATAAATGCATCGTTAATTTTTTGTATCAATTCAGTACGCGATCTTATAAATATCGCGCAAATATTGATGATCTATTTCTGTACTACATCTCAGTAACCGTGATTCTGCTATTGTTCTCTTAATTTTGTATTATTGCCATAACTTCTTAATAAAGCTTCAAAAGACCTATGTTTGTATAACATTTTTTTTTCTAATTTCAACCCATGGAATATACTGACAACTGGAACATAGTGGCGGTTAAAACCTGGGACACCCTCTATAACACATACCTGAGTCGACTTAAACGATTTAAGGAAAAGGGGCATACACTACCGGCCAAAAGTTTGGAATCACTGAGCATTGCAATTTACACAAAAATTTCGAAAAAAAAGTCGACGACTTTGAGAATTTTTTATCGTTCGAATCAATTGATGTGAGATAAATTGATAAATGTAGAATTGAGATAAACTTCAAATCTATAAAAAATTAGCAGCAGATTTAATATTGATCAAAAGTGGGAGGTGATTGCAAACTTTTGGCCGGTAGTGTATATATCTATACGCCCTTTTACCATCAATGGCTTCAATTCAAACGTTTATAAGAATTTAGCTAATTGTTTAATGCAACGGTATAAAAATATTAATACAAATATTTATATTTGATGTATGTATATAACTTCATCAATTTTCTCTACTTTTTGTTTTGTGGAGTTAACCGTTTTGGCAAATGAACGACTCATATAGCAAGTCGCCGGCGACAATGAAAACACGAGTGACGCACGGGCTACTAATCAGTCTCAACGACTAATAAGCTGCATTGATTCAAATGCACGCTTTCGTACGACAAAGAACTTTCTGAGCGAGCTCGAGGAAGAAAAATGAGAACACAGTTCTCAAATGTTATACAGACACTTCAAAAAATGCAAACGTGGACTACACTGGTCTCTCCCAGATTTCATATTTCTACCTATGTCGGTTATTGATGATTTTAATGTATATAACAAACCATCGATTCATTTTATTGACATCCGTACAAAATTGAAAAACTTGATTTCATATTTTCTTGCATCTTTGAAAAATGCAGCAAACGCCGCTTTGTTGCAGCGTTGTTGCATTAAAGGGTGCATTTTTTTTTACAGCACTTAATAATTATGACAATCTCCCCGACATCCGTTTTACTCGACAGTCCCTGTGATACTGACAACTTTGGAGGCATGGGTAACTGTTGCCTGTACGGGCAAAATTTTCGGCAAGGGCGGTGGTGGGAACGCTATAGTAGTATGCGTTACAGACCCATATACTACGCCTGATTAATTTAGGATGCTAGTGGACTTAATCCCTTCGCTGGTGCAAATTTTAGTATGTAACACGCGTGGCAGACGGTAGTTCTGTCGTGGCCACGAAATCTTTTGTTTTGGCCGTATCGCTTTAACATTTCTTTTATTAAATTAAAATGGAGATACGCAAGAGATAAAATTAAGGTCAAAGTACGTCAATAGACATCAACAGCACAGGACGAGCAAATTTTCAAAGCAGCTGTAGGCGCCAACAGCAATGAAAGAGTTAAACATTCACTGTTAAAATATTTTACCATGTTTGAATATTTTTTAATGAAAAAGTATTTAATAAAGTAGTAATATTTGCATTTACTTAGATTAATTTTTGTTTATAATATTTTTTTCTCAGATTACTGAAAGTGTCTCAAAAATCGTGGCAAACGTTACTGTCGCGTCGCGGTCTTTTGTGATGTTCAAAAACTCGTGTTCGCGACTATTACCTGCCAAATTAATCTTGGGTAACTGATTGGATAGAACGTGGTCGAGCGCAAATGGTGAAGTCTCGATTTCGATTGACTCTAATGATAGGCTCTGATGTTTCTCCTCGAACGCTGGAGATGTATCTATGTTGTACGCTCGAGAGAATCTTTGCGAATTTTTTTCGATCCCCGAATTTTTCTGGAGTCCGTAGTGACTCCTCCTCCAAGTGCAAGAAGGCACGCTGATTGGTTTTTCACGAAAGCACAAATTACCAATCAACGTGCC